>NC_056526.1:16945670-16954600 GCF_019175285.1 Sceloporus undulatus | reverse complement strand
GCAACAATAGTAATGGTGATTGCTCTTTCTAATAGCTCCAGTGTCCCCTGAAATCACTTCAGTTGAATATTTCAACAACCTTCTCTATGTCAGCTGGATCTATGGTGATGACAACACAGATCTTTCCCATTCTAGAATGCTGCACTGGATGGTTGTTGCAGAAGGGAAGAAGAAAATTAAAAAGAGTGTAAGCCTAACCACCTTGTGTTATGTTTGGTTGTTGCATTCAAGTAATGAAAAAGTCATGTTAAAAACCGAACCTTGTTGGATCTGCTCAGTAAATACTTGGTAACAGTGTACAAGCAAATCCTCAAAATGCTCCTGTTTCCTAATGTTCACATGTGGCAGATGTCAAAACTAAAAATGTGCAAAAATGGAATTCAAGAATGTCTTGTACACCATTCTGTCTAATTTCATGCTTAATTCATAAAAATCGAGAGCAAATGCATCTAATACAGATAGCTATTGAGACTCTATTTGAAGACCTGCCATGAGAGGTAGGCCACTCACCTCTCTAAGTAATTGGCTTCATTATCTAGACAGTAATTTCCTGCCCTTTGGTGCTCCATTTTTATTTTTGGCCCTCAACTCCCAGAAGCCCTAACCAACTTGACCAACAGTCAGGAATTATGGGAGCTGAAGTCCAAATCATCTAGTGGACCAAAGGTTGGAAACCATTGACTAGAGCAATATCTTTCATCTCTTTGACCTTCCAGATGTTTTGGGAGCAAACTCTCAGAATCCCTGAAAACTGGCCATATTGGCTGGGGCTTCTGGGAGTTGAAGTAAAACATGTCAGGCAGACCAAAGGGTGAGAGCTAGTAGTCTACACTGATGATGCATTCTGTCTTGTTGGAAGAATGGCTTCTAACAATCTACAAAAACTGAAACATTTTTATTGGATTCCCACCCTACCTTGGCCAATTTGCTTATAGTGAACAATGAAATGCTGTTTTTCCACTTTATAGAGATATTTTCTGTGTGGGGCATGTTTAACCTACTACCTCTTTCAGGTGACCCGGAATGTCATGACTGCAGTGCTCAACCTTCCTCCAGGGGACATCTACAATCTTTCTGTAACAGCTTGCACTGAAACCGGTAGCAACACCTCTGTATCTCAGCTTGTGAAAGTTGGTAAGTCTTTCTCTTGAACCATCAAAAGGCCTTCACATGCCTTCTAGCAAGGTTGCTATAGAGTATGGCAAAGTTGCTTTTTGGACTGCTGCTGCCCCAGCCAGCATGGCATTTACTATGCCATTTTATATAATGGGACCTGAACATTCACAGCGGTCTGAAACTGAACCCCAGCAGATACCAAGAGACTACTGTACAAGCTAACAATGCTTATTAGTTCTATATGTCTTGGGAGGTTCAGATAATCTTGTATAGCATAGTTTAGAAAAGTTACCTTTATGGGCAATAAAACTCAGAATCCTCTAGCCAGTTGGAGCTAAAACAACAAGGAACAAAGGAAGCCCTCCTTGCAATGTAGGTATAGATAGGAAAAGTGTGAGAAAGAATAGAAACAGACTTTGCAAATTTTATTACATATAGTCTTTAAAAATCTGCAGCAGCATCTTGGTCGAAATAATATTTGCTAGGGCCTAAATCTAATTGTTAGTTCCAGCTAGCGTGGGACTGAACTGTTATAAATGTTGATGTGCCAAGTTTCCACTGATTTAATGGATCTGCTTTGTCAGAAAGCATGAATAGATTAATAAAGAGGAGAGAATAGTATGGAGAGCACAGAATATATGGTGTAGTGACCTGAGAGTTGGAATAGGACTGTGGGATTGCATCTGCACTGCAAAAATAATGCAGTTTGACATTGCTTTAACTGCCATGGAACAATGCTTTGGAATCCTGGGATTTGTAGTTTATTCTTGCACCAGAGCTGTCTATCAGAGAAGACTAAATAGCTAACAAAACTACAAATTCCAATATTCCATAGCATTGAGCCATGGCAGTTAAAGTGCAGTCAAACTGCATTGTTTATGTAGTGCAGAACAGCTCTGGACATCAGGGTTCAAATCCTTGCTCAGCCATGGCAACCCACTGTGTAAGGTCACCATAAGTCAAAGTTGACTTGTAGGTACATAACAACAACAAAGAGAATAATATACAATCATGCCAAATCCAGTGATGTGTACTTTGTGCAAGTTATATTGAACGAAGAGCCAAAATTAATAGTAGAGTCCATCATGAGAATACTATATACCTCATGCTGAGTAACATTTTTTAAGGATGTAATTAATAAAAATGGCACAAATAGAAGAATCAGGAATTAGAACAATTAGGGAAGAAACTGCTATGTTTTGCTGAAGTGGCAACAATTGCAGATACAGAAAAAATAGTTAATTAGTTTTTTTTTCAGAATTATAGGTCAACATTAAATGAGAATAAAATAAGTTTTTTAATAATAATAATAAAATAAACAGCTTTATTAGGTAATTTATCAGAACTTCATATAAAGTCACAGAGAACATAGAAATGAACAAAAAGCAACGATTAATTACAAAAGACCAGGAAATAACACCAAACAAAGATAAAACTTTTAAGAGCTCACTACTTGGTGTAAAGCTCATATTATTTAATCCAGTGATCAGGATATATTATATTGGTTAGTCATTTATTGTATTTGACTAAAAGCCATTACACATCCAATAAAAGTATACAGGTACATACATGTACCTACATACAGAAAGTCAAAGTAACAAGTCTCCTGCCTGCACAGTCTCTTGAGAAATAGCATGGATACTCATGAAATAAGGTTGTTTTATGCAAAAGGATCTTGTAGCACCTTTCAGACTAACTGGGTGAAGGAAGTTGTGACATAAGCTTTCATAGACTTTGTCTACTTCCTCAGATGAGTGAAGTAGGAAGTAGGCCAGGGTGCTGAATGCATGGGCAGGACATAATGGACCAATCCTGTCATATCCTGCCTGTGGATCTGGCTTGTCTCTGCCCATGGTCCAGCATGTGACGGCAGGTGTTCACCACCGCACTGTGGAACTGTTGCCATCACTGTTTCCCACTTGCCTATTGACACCACCACTGTTTCTATGTGTAGAAGGGTGTAAACAGGGCACCTAGCTTCACCCACATAGCCAGATGCCCTTTCCGACATCAGAGGCCTTGGGGCTCAATGTCACCAGTATGCTGATGACACCCAACTCTCTCTCATTTCCATCTGACTCCAAGGAAGCTGTTTCTGGACTAAACCAGTGTCTGCTATCAGTAGTGTACTGGATGAGGGTGAACAAATTAAACTTATTCCAGACAAGACAGAGGTACTCCTAGTCAGCTGGAAGGCAGATTAGGGAATAGGGATTTAGCCTGTGTTAGATGGGGTTACACTCCCCTTGAAATCTCATGTTTACCACTTGTATGTGCTCCTGGATTCACATCTGAGCCTGGATGCCCAGGTTTCAGCTGTGACCAGGAGTGCATTTGCACAATTAAAACTTGTTCTCCAGCTGCACCCATTCCTTGAGAAGTCAGATCTGGCTACAGTGAATATGTCTTGCTTACATCCCATTTGGACTAATGTAATGCACTTTATGTGGAGCTGCCCCTTGGGAACTGTTTGGAAACTTCTGCAGGTCCAAAATGCTGCCAGGCTGTAGATAGGGGCTAGCTACATGGGTCATGTACTTCCTCAGCTGCACTGGCTATCTGTCCATTTCCAGGCAGAATTCAAGGTACTGGTTTTGATGTTTAAAGCTCTAAATGCTTAGGTCTAGACTATCTGAAATTATGTTTTAAACATATCTCCTTATGCAAGCCAACCCAAGTGCTCAGATTGGCGGGGGGGGGGGGCGCCTTTCTCTCAGTCCCACCAACTTTGCAGGCACAGTTGGTCAGGATTTGGGAAAGAGTCTTCTCCATGGCTGCTCCAAGACTGTGGAACTACCTTCCACAGGAGATCAGATCAGACCCCTCACTTTTCTTTTTGTTTCTACCAGCAGCTGAAGACATTTTTATTTAAACAGGCTTTTGTTGAGTAAATTTTACTTATACAGTGTGGTGTGGTGTTTTAATGTTTTAATGTTTTTTTAATTTTTAAAATGGTTTCAACTATGCTGTTTTAAACTTATGATTTAATATTAGTTTTACTCAATTGTTTATTTAACTTTTGTAATTAATGTTTCTCTTTTTAAATTATTGTAACCCACCTTGAGTCACATTTTGGGAGAAAGGTGGAAAAGGTGGGGAATGAATGAATGAATGAATGAATAATATTGCCAACCCTAGAAGACAAAAAACAGTTGTCAAAGACCAGCTTACAAACTGAACTACATGGCAGAGGTCTCATTGGGGTTTATCACACAGGAGACATCCCGTGCAGAAACAGGATTTAAAACCTGAAAACAACGCAAAAAAGACAGGCAAAATCAGGGTTGATTTTCAGACACGTAGGGGTTAATGAACATTAATGGCACTTTACAGACTGCCCAAAAAGGGTGGTCTGCCGGTGCCACTGGTTGCTGCGTCCAGGAACCGTAGCAGACAAACCGCGCGATTCCCAGACGCAACAAAAAAGAAGCCCCAAAATGGGGCTTCTTCTTGCAGTGCGGAAATGGCACCGCAAGTCGCTAATGGCGCACTCATGGCGTCATTTCCGCCACATGCTGTCAAGACGAATGGGAACCGCCATCTTGTATGCGTTCAGCGCATACTAGGGTTAGGGGCGTCTGGAAAGGATGCCCCTTTCTAACCCTAGTATGTGCCAAGTACGTACTTTTTGCCCGTCTGTAACGGGCCAATGTGACATTAACCTGGACAGAAAGTAGAGAAAAACCAGCCACTTTTTACTTTTGGAATTTTCTGAAAGTAATAAGAATTGTGTTTTGTTGACTTGCTGTCCAGGTTAATGTCAAATTAATACACTTTAATGCCAACATTGTCTGAAAATCAATTGCACTTTTGTGTATTTTTTCTAGTTTCTGTCTGGATTAATGTTATATTAACCTAGATGTCGTCTGATAATCATTCTGCTTTTGTGGGATTTTTCCCCCAGTTTAAATCCTGATTTCCTTCCCATGTGATAAACTCCTATGTTACCATTTCATTTTGATCAAAGGAATCCCATTAAAATAAATATTTAAAGGGGCACCTATATAAATGTGAACTTCTTGCTCCAAATTTAGTAAGCTGCAAAGGACACCAAAAATAATTTTGAACTTGCTTTGCTTCTGAACAAAGGTTGATGTTTTTATAAGTTCCCATAGCTCCCACAATGCCTTTTTAAAAACCACATCATAATTAACCACCTCAGAATTAATTTCTTACAACTAGTACAAGAATGCTCTTCTAGAATTGTGCAAGTATCCTAAACCGTACACCAACACACATGGATATGCCACAGCTAAGCCTTTATTGAAAAAGGAAATTAAGTAATCACCGAATGCTCAAAAACAGAGGCCGAGGGCGAAATCTGCTGCCTTGAAGCATCTTCCTCTTTTTAGATTGTTCTGTTATTGCTGAGTGAGCTTTGGGAAGAGTGAAAACCTCTCTGGAGGACTCATAAATAGAGAGGTCTTGTCTTCCCTCAAATGATTTTGTCTGCCACACTTTCCTGTTGGATCCTAATAACCCATACAACTGTTCCTCTTGTCTCAAGACCCAGCTCCTCCAAGATCACTCTTTGCTGTGAACAAGACCCAGACATCTGTGACTCTGCTGTGGGTAGAAGAGGGAGTAGCTGATTTCTTTGAAGTATTTTGCCAGCAGTCTGGCTTGAGCCAAGATGCAAATGTCCAGGTATGTGATTGTACCTTTTGGCTTATCCTTTCTTTAATCTGATCGTGATTGTTTAGACTTGGAATCTGTTTTTCTTAGTGTTTTAAGTAGATTATCCTGTTTAGGACTTCATCAACTTGAACAATTATTTTAACTAAATGGTGTAGCTCCAATAAATTGAGTTGCTGATTTTATTGAATTGTATTTTTAAAGGCAAGGGGAGTTTAATATTCAAATGGCTCCTTTCAGTTATTATGTTCCTATGTATAGAGTGGGGAACAAGACTGGGCCAGTTAGTATTGACCTTGATGTCTAAACATCCTTCAGGCACATTCCCAATCTTCATAATGGGGGCTGATGTTAAAGTACATTAAATTGAACATTTATTTATTTATAGCTGAAAACCATTGGCCGTGATAACTGAGGCTTCTGAATAGTTTTCCATTTTAGCCTCTGGACTATAACTCCTCAGACAGCAGGCAAGGGAAGATTAGATATTATAAGCAAATAAGAAAAGGGGCAGTAGTGTTGTGACTCTAGATGCCTTGCAGAAGGGACCAGCAATTCCCTACACCCTACCATCTGAATTCTCTCTCCTTTAAGAAGGGGCCAGACAGTCTCTAGATGTCATGTGTACAATTGTAATGCCCCAAGGCACAGGGCCAATATATGCATCTTTCACATAAGCCAGGATGTGGCTTGACTCTTGTCCAGACCACAGTGTATATATGGTGAAATAATCATCTTGTTACTTCACTCTGTGCCTGGGTGGTTGGCAGCTCAGTGCACATATATTGCAACACTATGCTGATTACAAAAGCAATGGTTTTTTTGGACTGAGGTGGCAGGTAGATGAGCCAGGGCTTCAAAATGATACAATGAACTCACATGCATCATATGAGAAAAGGATACAGGGCCTGAGATATAAGAATGAGCAAACAACCATGAACAATGTACCTTTTCTCCCCAACAAATTTAGGAACCTGTTACTGTTTCTTCACATGTGGTAACAATCTCCAGTCTTCTACCTGCCACATCCTACAACTGCAGTGTTACCAGCTTCAGCCACGACAGCTCCAGTGTCCCAACCTTTATCGTTGTCTCTACCATGGGTACGTTGAATTCCTACTGCTTTGCTCTTTTCCAGTAGTGCTGTCAGGACAGAATAATGGGATTGATGTGCAGAGCCCTAAGGAGCACCATGCTCTCCAACTGTCCTGATTTGGCACAGACAGTCCTTCTATCATCCCACTTTTCAGCTGCTTCCAAAATGTCCCAGTTTATCTCTCTTCTCCTACTTTCCTCCTTTGTCCCCAGCTTGCTTCAGTTCATGCAAACTGAGTTCAAAGTACAAAAGTAGTTTGTACTCAATTAATTCATCAGGGTGGAAGAGGAGGGGCCAGAATCTTACACTTCTCAATAGGCTTGGGAAAAGCAAACTGCTGCAGCCTATCCTAGCTTGTGTGTACTCCCTCATTATAACATTTGTCATCTTTACTGCACTCTGATGTTGACTGGCAACATGTGCCTCAGTTTTCATCTGTGAAATGTGGAAAGGTATGAAACGCACCCACCCACACCGAGTACAGCAAGACTGACTTACTAGGTTGTAAAAAAGTAAAATTGTGTATTATGGAGACTTGTTTGGCATTGATAGTGATTTCATCCCAGTGCCAAGTTAAGTATACAGCATGGTGAGCATTGAACTATGAGTCTGGAGACCAGAATTTGAATCCCAAATGAGCCTTGGAAACCATTGGGTCACCATGGCTCTGAATAAATCTTACCAAGAAAATATTGTGATAGTTTCATCTTAGGGCTTCCATAAGTAAAAATCTATTTGAAGACACAAAACAAGAAGTCAGGTTAAAATGTAACTTTTTATTAAAGACTTTGGGGCCTAATGATATCATCCAAATCTGTATATGTATCATTTTGGGTTTTTAAAAAAATCTTTTTAATATTTTTAAATGTTTAATTTACTTTAAAAATGTTTAATTCTTTTCCCCTTAGGTTGAATTTTAAATTGTTTAAACTGGCCCACTTGTAAGCTTTCCAGAGACTGAAATACTCAAAAAACCAATTTTTTCCATGGGCGGTGGAGACAGTGACACAAACTTTGTTTTATGATTAAAATTATTTAAAATATTGTACTGTATAAAATTACCTTCAGCCTATGTGTATAAGGTTTATATGAAACACAATTGAATTTATGGTTAGACTTGGATCTCATCTTCCAGATATCTCATTGTGTGTGTGTGTGTGTGTGTGTGTGTGTGTATAAAATCCAAAATCCAAAACACTTCTGGTCTCAAGCATTTGGAATAAGGGATATTCACCCTATATATGTGTGCGTTTACACACACACATACAAAATTATATATAAAAATTTAATAATACTGTGCCAATCAAAAGTTGGCTTGAGAACAAAATTGAAGTGCAAGTTTACTTAACCACACTGCTGTTTCTCCTCTGACAAACCCTTCCTGCCTTCTGAAGAGTGGTAAAATCCTTTCACTTTCCATTTCTAATTTGAACCGTTGCTTCCTCTTGGGTATCTAGTGGGGACTGCTGAAAGATTCATGGAAGCCATTTTAAAATAAGAATCGAATAACTCCAGAATGTTCCATCATACAGAATATTCTTCTTGGAACAAATGGACAGTATTTCGCAATATAAATTGGTGGTGTGTGTGGTGGTAGGAAAACCAGATCAGAGTTGTGATCCTACATTGTGTAAATCTACACTCACATCGCTACACGTTAATTGTGCTACACAATTCTTCTGTTGAATATTGACACTGTGGAACTGATTGTGAATCTACCAGAGTGCCTGCTTATTGCTACTACAGTATTGTACAATGTGGAACTGTTTCTCCAATCCCAAAGAATCAAATGGTCTACTGAAAGTGCTGACATCCAAGAATGTGAAACTGGGGCTGAGAGAATGTGACTTCCCAAGATCTACAGCATAGGTCTATAGCATGTATGATTGTCATCACACTCATACCTTATTGACCTGGTTCATTTGCTTGTCTCTACAGTTACAGAGATGAATCCTAATGTGGTGGTGATCTCCGTCCTAGCCATTCTGAGTATCCTTCTGATAGGGTTGCTGCTTGTAACTTTGGTGGTGCTTCGGAGAAAACACCTCCAAATGGCCAGGTAGGTCAATAATAAATAATAATA
>NC_056526.1:16906880-16935670 GCF_019175285.1 Sceloporus undulatus | reverse complement strand
AATTGTAATTGAATTACAATTCTGACCATAATGGCTGAAAAAAGTTTGGGAGTTGCAATTCAGAAAAGTAAATTTTCCAAGTTCTGGTTGGGAATCAGGGACTGCTGATTATTTTGGATCTTATTCAAAAGAAGTGCAAAAAAGTGTTTAAAAGCATCTTCTGATATTCCAGTCTCAACTTCTTGATAGGTTTAATTTTTCTGTTAGTGACTGAGGGCACCGTTTCTTAGTTTCCCAGTCCAGTGAATTATCTGTGCTCTGAAATTTATCTTAAAGGGACTCACAAGTGGCCTGTTTCATCTCATTAGGCCTTGATGTCTTGTCTTTATTCAGCCATCACCATGGAGTAGATGCAGAGTGGTGATGGGAGGATAAAACAGTAGTATCTGTGGTACTTCAGCCCTGTCTTACCTGGGCTGTAATGAAGAGATGGAGTTAAATTTGCTCACCAAGTGGAGACATTGGTGATGCACAACAGTGTGTTACCCCAATTACAGGGGCCCCTTAAATGGCATCCACTTATTCAGTTCAATGGGGAAATTAATTTAGTCCAGTAGGAAGCAGTGAAAGGGCTAAGGTGAAAGAGTTATATATCCCAGACTGAGATGCCCATAACCAGAGTGGAAAAGTTCCTTTTGCTACTACAGCTTCCAGAATCACTGAGTTAGCATAGCAGCTGGGATGTGATAATTAATTTTCTAAGCTATGGCTTAGAGAACAGAATATAAACAGAGAGGTGATGGAAGGATGAGTATCCAGCAGTATCTGGGCAATCTAAGTTTTATCTGGTGGCCATGCTGGCTGTGGTTTCTTGGGAACTGAAGTCCAAGGCAATGCACTGTGGGTGAGGGGAATGGAACTTGGTTTGGTCTCAGCAGAAAAAGGCATTTAATCCAAGGGCAAATGCCATCATGCATTGCTTTTGCAGTCATGACTGATCAGTTAAGGATTGGTTTGTTCAGCAGACAGAATTTCAAGTTTCTCTCTCATTTTAGGGGGTATAGCCAACTGGCACAAATGGTAAAATTGATTAGCTATGGCACTGGAGCAATTCTTTTGATGCTGAAACTCCCCCAAAGACTGAAAAGCCACCAGCAAGCCCTGTAAATATTGATGCTGTTAATGAACTAAGTGGAAATCAACCTTTACTTCCTACATAAGCTCCCAGAAGCAGATACCCATTCACAACAATCATTAATCTCCTTTTTGGGATTTCTTTCATATAGAGTGTACAATAATGGCATCAAAGGCAAGAGATCAAAGGTACTCACTAATTAAAGATCTAAGCCTGAATAATGTTAATGAGAAACCTAAAAGTGAACAGCCCAATGCAATGAATAAGCTTCAGCTCCTGCAGTGCAAATGGTGTCACTGTTGCAGTGAAAAACAGATGCAATTTTAGCTTCCAGGGCTGAACAGAACTGGTTTCCTCTCCTTCAAGTTTCATCTCAATACAGCTCTGTCCCCAAGCATGAATTTTAATAAAACATCACACAAGTTTGCGCAGACATTTTTATGCCATCTTTTCTTTGAAAAGCATATGCCAACATACATGGAAATATGATATGATAAATCCCTCCTCTCATAGCAAGCAACTATTAAAGCCTCCTGGATTCTTCAACTCAGATTTTAATCTTAGCCAAGGGAGAATTCCCGTTCATCTCTCTTCCTATCAGTGCAACATCCTTTCATGCCTGCCAGTGCAAGCATCCTTGTTCCCTTCCAATTCTCTAAATAATCTACCCTGCACCTCATGGTTGATGTTGCTGTCTGGAAATGATAGTAAGCTTAGCAAGGCAAAAAAGGAAAAAGGAAAAAGGAAAAAAATAATATTTTCCTCTAAGGGTGCATCTATGTTTTAGAAATAATGCAGTTTGACATGACTTTAACTGCCATGGCTCCATCCTACAGAATCCTAGGACTTGTAGTTTTGGAAGACATCAGCACGCTTTGGCAGAGAAGGCTAAAGGCCTTGTGAAACTGCAAATCCCAGGATTCCATAGAATGAAATTGATAAAGATAAGTGCCCATATTTTAAAGCCACCTCAGATACAAATATTAATCTTCTTTCTCCTCAAGAGCTGCTCAACCTGAGATTTGTCTGTCTACTTGGAGAATGACCTGTAATCTGGGAATGGGTGAAAGGCTTCAGATGGTTTATTAATAAGGGAGTTTCTCTACTGAAATTGTTCCATAGCCAAGCTATTTTTTTGGATGGACCAGGAGCAAGTTATTGGCCTAGTGGTGCAGTGATTTCAGAAATCAAACTGTTGTAGGATTACCATTTACATGTGTTTGTAAATGGTGTCACATGTGGTTAAGGTATGTGAGTTTGTACCTATACCCAAAGTCTGGTTGTTTTGTGTCATTGCAAAATCACAAGAAACTCACAGCTCTGTCTGTAGGGATCTGAGACATTCCCCCCCCCCCATTTCATTTGATTCTAAGAGGGGCCCTTGTTGTAATAATTCATTTTGTTTTGTTTGAACATCTGAGAAAATTAGAGAATTAGAAGATCACTGTTCAGGGTTTGATCTCTTCACTGTCAACTTCAGGTGTATACCCACATTTTTTTTCTCCTAATATATTAAGGGAACTTAGATCCACCTGTTCAGCTAAGCTCACCTTGGCTTCACCTCCCCTAAGAAGGCTATGCTTCCAAGACATTCATTGAGAGAGGAGACGCCATCAGAATTCAGGGCCGACGAACGAGACATGGAGAAATAGATTTGGGTGTCATCGGCGTACTGATAACACCCAGCTCCATAACTCCAAATAATCTCACCCAGCGGCTTCATATAGATGTTAAATAACATCGGGGACAGAATAGCACCCTGTGGGACACCACAGGTGAGCTCCCTTTTACTGGAGCAGCTGTCCCCGAGCAGCATCCTCTGGGATCTACCTGAGAGAAAGGAACGTAACCACTGCAATGCAGTGCCTCCAATTCCCAGCCCCCTCAGGCGATCCAAGAGGATGCCATGATCAATCATATCAAAAGCCACCAAGAGGTCTAAAAGCACCAACAGGGTCACACTGCACCTGTCGATGCTCAGACGCAGATCGTTGGTCAAGGCAACCATGGCAGTCTCAACCCCAAAGCCTGTCCTGAAGCCAGTTTGAAATGGGTCTAGATAATCAGTTTCATCCAAGACAGCTTGGAGTTGAAGAGCAACCGCCCTCTCGATTACCTTGCTCAAGAATGGTAGCAAAGAGACTGGCCTATAGTTGTTCATATCCAGGGGGTCCAGGGAAGGTTTTTTCAGAAGCGGCCTAACAGCCGCTTCCTTCAGACAAGATGGAATATGTCCTTCCCTGAAGGATGCATTGATGATATCTGTAAGGAACTTCCTCAATGCATACCCCCCTGGACGGCCAGCCATGATGGGCAAGGGTCAAGAGGGCAAGTTGTTTTCCTCACTACCAAGGAGCTTGTCCACATCATCAGTACTCACAGATTGAAGTTGATCCAGTACAATCTCATTAACGGAATCGCTGGACACCTCGTCCATTGTTTCTGTTACAATACTGGCGTCTAAGTCGGCTCTAATCTGAGAGATTTTATCTGCAAAGAAGTTGTTAAATGCATCACAGCAGGCCGTTGTTGGGTTAAGTAAAGGGTTCTGTGCAGGGGGTACCTGCGTCAGTTCCCTTACTACCCTAAACAGCTCTGCTGGACGGGACTCTGCAGACGCAATACATGCAGAGGAGAAACGTCTCTTCACTGCACGTATTGCCTCCCGATAGGACCAAAGAAAGTTCCTATGATGAGTCTTGTCAGATAAGAGTCTAGTTTTTCGCCAGACGCGCTCTAGTCGTTGTCCAATCCGCTTCATTTCCTGAAGCTCTGGTGTATACCATGGCTTACGGTTAAGAGCGGGTTGGCAATGACGCTTGGGAGCGACCGTGTCGATAACCCTGGTAATGTCGGTCTTCCAAGTGTTAACCAGAGCTTTGACAGGGTCACCGGCATTTCCAACCATTAAACCCTCCAAGGCTTTTTGGAATCCAATTGGTTCCATAAGCCTTCAAGAGCGGACCATTCTAATGGGTCCACCACCCCCAGAGGGGCAGATAGAGGCTCTTAGTTCCATCTGGATGGATGAGAGAGTGGGGGGGAGGAGGGTCATGGCTTCCAGGAAAGATTACACACTTGCCTTTCACCAGGGGATGGTCCCATTCTTTTCTAAGTGTTTAAGTACAGTACTTATATTGACCTGATTTAAGTCAACTCAGTTCATTAAGGTCAATTTTTGACTAAAATTTCTGGACTTATACTTGAGTATGTACAGTATATATATTTGAATATTTTCAAGCCATGGATGGTTGAATCTGTGCATAAAGAATCAGTGGATATGAAGGGCTAACAGTAGTTGCCCAAGTCATAGAAAATAGCTCTCTCCCTCTTGGTCAATTGGTTTTGAGTAGAACACTCTTTTCCTCTGATTGTCTTGAGGCTCATCCCCATCCAGTCTTGGGGGAGAGGTGATCTTTAGTCCCTCTGCCCCCCCCCCCTTTCTGGGGTCCCTGCCTTGGTGGCGCAGTGGTTAAATGCCTGTAGTGCAACCACTCACTCAAAATCATAAGGTTGCGAGTTCAGTACCAGTGAAGGGCTCAAGCTCGACTCAGGCTTGCATCCTTTCAAGGTCGCTAAATTGAGTACCCAGATTGTTAGGGGCAATTAGCTTACACTTTGTAAACTGCTAAGGAAGTGCTTAAGTGCACTGATAAGCGTTATAGAAATGTACTTGCTATACCTATTGCTATGTTTGCCATGTGACGCATTGATTGCTTGACTTCTGTTTGCCACACTAATCCTCTTTGCTATTTTTTTTTAATCTCTTTGTATGTTATCTATTAATACTCACAGGCGTAGGAGTGTATTTGCTTTCCTAACCCTGTTACCCTCCTGCCTTTGGACTGATTATCTCTTGGCATTTTATATTAACCCTTGGTAAGTGATTTAATAGTACTTTTCCTTAAGAATGAACAGTTTCCTTTTCTTTGATGTTTTGCTCAATCTGTTTGAAGCTTTCAAAATTAAAATGGATTGCCCCCCCCCCCCCCCCCAGAATATGGAATAGAACTACATTTTATTGAAGAAAGTAATCTGGGGCGGGTTACAAACCGCCATAAAGTACGTATTCACTACGTATTAGGGTTAGGAAGGGGCGGTGCTTCCGCACCCCCCTAACCCTAGTATGTAGTGAATACATACAATATGGCGGCAGCCATTCCACACGGCCACCGCCATATTGATGTAGCGGACGCTGTGCGTCCGCATGTCGCGCGATACTTATGACGTCGCGAGTGCGCCATTGGCGCCTCGCGGTGTCATAACTGCGCCGCAGGAAGAAGCTCCATTTTGGAGCTTCTTTTTTGCTCCATGCGGGAGTCGCGTGGTTTGACTGCTGCGGTTCCCTCGCGGAGCAAACAGCAGCGCCAGCAGACTGCCGCAAAGCGGTGGTCTGTAACGCACCTGGGAGTAGTTATGTGGAAGTCTAATCCATCAGCAGGAAATTTGTATGTGTTGTGTGCAATCAGTGATGTGGATAAGCTTTCATAACTGTAGCTTCATATGAAAGTCACAGACCATAGTGAAAGTCATTTTTGCATGTTCAGATTGTTATACAGCACCCTCTTCCAAAATAATTGGTATGTTTTTAAATCTGCCAGTGCACAAATTAATTGACAGATGCTTGGTGCATGCTAACAGTAAATGTGTCCAAATGTGCCTTAAAATGTTGGCATTAAAATACATATCCATTATTAACACTATGCAGTCACTGGAAAGGCAGTGAAAATATAATTATGGGGCTTTCTTTTTCTTGCAGGAGTAAAAACGGATTGAAGAAGAGAAAGTTGACCAAGTATGCCCATTTTGTAAAAATTAATGACTTAAAGGAAGTATTAATATTGATGCCATGTATGAACATGGAATAGCAGACCTGACAGATGGCCATCCAGCCTCTGTTTAAAAACCTCCAGAGGAGGAGACTCCACCACACTCCAAGGGAGTGTGTTCTATTGTCAAATGGACATTTAGACCATGATCAAGCTTTGGGAGTTGTGGAAATCCAAATCTCCAGAGACCTAAGATGAGTAGCTAATAGTGAGGGGTAGTGGGAGTTGTAGTCCAATAATGTCTACATAAACACAAAACTCCCTTGTCTACAAAGACACAGTGAACTCCATTGAATGGTGCTGCTTTGCCCACTGCTCCTTAAGGTCTAACTAAATTGGCTTTTTAATGGTTGTAAGCAGTTAAACACACACATTTTAATTATTTAAATAGCAGCCACAGGTGAGCCTTCTCTTAGCTTGTGTATTCTTGCTTATTAATAACATTTGCAATCTTGACCCTGCTCTGTTGTTGCTTGGCCATATGAGTCTGAATTTCCATCTGTGAAATGTTGGCGAGTATGCTGTGTTTTTTGCAGCAGTTATATATATATTTCACCATGGTGCTGTAGGGCTGTGGAATGTCCAGACCTTTACATTTTAGGAAAATGAAGGGGGCATTAAGAACTGCCACCTCTGAGAACCAGCTGGAAGGCAGTCTGCTTGCAGCTGCTTGTATCTTGGATCTGGCCCTATTGGTCTTGTCCTTCAGAATCTGGATCTCACAATGACAATAACATTCATGCAGCAAGAATTGTGCATTTCTGTTAAAGCATCACAGCAGATATGACACGATAAAAATGTTCCCGACTGATAGAATATTAGTCACTGGGGGAAAATCAGTTATCTCTAGTTAACCATTTCAACAGAGCTTGCCTTTCATTAGCAATCACAAAGTGTGTGAAAGTATAAGAATGTATCTGTTGTCAGTGCCATCCCTCCCTCCCAGCACAGTAGTTAATTATAGACTGGATCTTTAATGCTTACAGGTAAACAGGAGTAATTAATTGTTGATAAGAGACAAGTTCCTTGGGGTATGGTGCTTTAAGCAAATGGGGAAAAATGAGCGTACTCACTTCAGCTGTGGCACATTAGCAGATGCCAATTAGGCAAGAGAAAGTGTTTACTGCTTCCGTGGTATAAATCTAACAAATTGGGGTTATGTTTACAGCATGGCCCTGATCCATTTAAAATCAATCCCAAGTGCAGTCTATTGAAATAAATGACTAAATCAACCTTCCTCAATTTAGTGCCCCACAAGGTATATAGTATTATAACTCCCATCATCCCCAGCCAGCACCACCATCCTATTGTGAGAATGCTTGGGCTGTGGGAGTCTTTCCCTCACATCTCAGGACTCAGTAATATGGTCCAAACAGGTTTACTAGCTTCTTTGCTGTTTGTGAAAAATACACTTAACATTAGCTGCTTTAAGGCCAGTCTTTAAGGCCAGTATTCAAGTGGCTGGTCACTTGGGTTTTGGAAAGTTGTAAAAAAACTGCAAATGACTCCCATGTGGGGGAGAGGGGCAGTAAATCCACTGTGAATTTAAGTTTGAACTCCAAGGAGTTCTCTAACCTGTTTTGAAGATGGGGTTTAGTACATCAGATAAGCTCCTTTGAAGCACAGGCTCAGAGTGGATACAACATCCCAACCACATGGAAGCCACTAGCTGCCACTGCAGAACTGAGACAAAAATTGTCAGGGGCAGGGAAATCAAAATTGTCAAGATCTTACCAGCTTTTACCATTGGGTTTTTGATGTCAACACTTTTGTCTTCTGCTCAGGACATGCATACTGGAGGAATACAATTATGACCAAACTCCTACATCAAACAGATGAATTGTAACACTCAGCCCACACAGATCCATGTGCACCACCCACCTATACCTTTTTTTGAATGGGAAGCAAGGAACTATCCCCTAACTCTCTATGCCACATACAAAACCTCCCTTTCCCCACAGTTGTCAAGTCCTAGGAAGGATAGCTGCTGCTTACCATTGGGAAGGGGAATGGGTGAGGATGCAAGTCAGATGATCAAGAAGCAGCTCCTCTAAGCAAAAATGGGAGAGTAGGGGGAGGAAATTCAGATTTATTATTAGTATCAGTATTGGTATTATTTCTTATCTGCCTCTCCCCATGGATTGAGGTGGTGAACAACAAAAATTAACAAACATCAGTTAAAACACATCAGTTAAAATACATGACAATTTAAAAGGACAAATAAGGTATACACACATTAAAACAATACACATTTAAAAGTTGTCATTTAAAATTCACAATTTAAAAATGATCTGGATAAGCTTGCCAGAAGAGACTGGTCTTTAATGCTTTTTTAAATCCGGACAGCGTATTCAGCTGTTGAATTTCTTCCGGCAGGTCATTCCACATAGTCTAGGGGCAGCTGAAGAAAAAGTCCTCTGGCTGACTGTTGCAAGCCTAGTCCTGGCTAGATGCTGAAGTGGGTGGTCTGGGCTCCAAGGGAGAGAAAAAAGAAAGGTGCAGTCTCATTTCTGATTGCTTCTCTGAGCCAAGACCTGCCACTTCATCATCTGAACTGCTTCCTCTCTCCCTTCCTCACTGGTAAACAGTAGCAGTTGTGGCCTCTCTTAGGGCTTAACAGTTGCCAGGTGCAACTGTTGAGGGACCAGTGAAGACATAGAATTGCATAGATGGGGTGTTGGAAGAGTAGAAACATCTGGGGATCACCATTAGTATGAAAAGGAGATTCAATCCCTTCCTCCACTGCTGTGATTCTAATGAAAATCCCCCTTCCAAAGTACTGTATTTGGTGCCACTAGAGGATGAAAAATTCAGATTCATAAGTAGGATTTCCCTCTCAGTGGCAGTACCAAATGCTTTAGAAGAAGGATTTTCTTTAGAATCACAGCAGCAGGGGAAGGGATTTAATTTCTCTTCCACATTTACTGAGATCTCCCCCCCCCCCGCACTGCTATTTCAATAATTATCAGCCAATTCCTGCAAGGTTTTTTTTGGGGGGGGGCATTTAATGACAAAATAGTGTTATGGTTTGAGTGCTGGACTAGAATTCTGGGAGACTAGAATTCAAATCCCTGCTTGACCATTGAAACCCACTTGTGACCTTGTGCAAGTCACACACACTGTAGAGGAAGGCAATGACAAGCCTCTCTGAACAAGTCCTGCCAAGAAAACCCCATAACAGGTTGATATCAGTAGCTTTAGGGTCACCATACACTGGATTTAAAGGGATTTCCTAAAAAGACATTGCTCCAAAACACACAGCAGAAATAATCGAGTTCAAGACCACTTTAACTGCCCTGGCTCAATGATAGGGAATTCTTGCAATTGTCATTTTGTGAGACATTTAGCCTTCTTTGCCAGAGAGCTCTGGTGCCACAATAAACTACAATTCCCAGGATTTCCTAGCATTGAGCCAGGACAGTTAAAGCATTCTCAGACTCAATTATTTCTGCAGTGTGTTTTGGACCATAGATTTGGAAGAGTTCTCGAAAATCATGTAGTCAGACTGCCAGTATAGGAAGCTGACTTTTCTAGTATCATGGACTGGTGACCATCTATTTTGTACTAAAATTATCTTATACATTCTATTATTAGTCCTAACTGGAGTAGATCCATTAAATCAGTTAGTTGTACATATACATTGACTCACCACGGAACAATTGGTTCTGTGGGTCTATAGTATTTGGGACTAAACAATAGGAACCTGGCCCTTATTTGATCCCAGAGAAGCTATAGAGAGAGCCAGGGTGATGTAGGAGAGATACAGCTGCATTTAGGTTTTGGGAAATTGGGCCGGTTTTGAACATAATCTGTTTCATAGGGTTGTTGTGAGGAACAGCTGGGCAGAGGGATCATGTATCCCACTCTGATAATGTACATGGAGGAAGAACGTTTAAAAAAGTGGTAATAAAGGAAAGGGACCATCTTCCTATCTTTTCTCTGATTTGATGACTTTCCCCAGTCCCTAACCAATGCCATTAGATGCAAACATTAAGCTCTTAATAGCATATTTGACTGCCCTTTGGCCCATTGCTTGGTTCTGGATTTTATGAATGACAGACCTTTTCCTGCATGTGTTGTGGTTTGTTTTTTCAAGCCCCATCCAGCTGGATGACTTTGACAGCTACATCAAGGATATGGCTAAAGATTCTGACTACAAATTCTCTCTGCAGTTTGAGGTAAGTCCTAAAATGGATACTAGCTTCTTGGTTGTACATGATAGGTACAGCACAGTGAATTGACAGTAGTCTTGAGTTTTCCCACCTTAGAATGGGGTGTGTGGTCATGTTTCTTTAATACTTCCCCTGTATTTTGCATCTTTATTCTCATTTTCTCCCTCTCCTCTTATGTTAAAGAGAGAAATATACAGCTATGTGCTTACAGAGCACGGTACAGGTCCGTAGAAGTACTTGTTGTGTTCCCTCTTGTTTTGTCTGATATGTTACGTCTTTGCCTGTAGAGCAGGGGTAGAAATTGTGTAACCTTCCAGATGTTGTGGAACTACAACTCCCAGCTTGCCTTACCTTATCTAGAGCTGCTGGGAGTTGCAATCCATCTGGAGGACCACAATATTCTCACCTCTGCTCTGGACTTATATTCTTATGTCTGATTTCACTTCCTTTCAACCCATCCATCTTTGCCTTAGTCAAATAGCCATAGGTAGTAGATCCCATCCTGCTGTATCTGTTAGCCATTTAATTTCTTCAATAAAGGTTTTCTCTTCAGACCCTCTTTGAGGGGGCATCATAGGCTTAAATACAGCAGCGGTGCTCCAGTAGTCCTTTCACAGTGCATAACTAACATTGCATTTCACTTCAGTTACCATGGCAACATCCTATGGGATGTTGGGATTTGCAGTTTGAAGAGGCACTAGAACTCTCTAGTTAAGAATTCTGTGTACCTCTCTATACTATACTATAAGTCTCAGGATTTCATAGGATGTTGCCATGACAGTCAAAGTGGAATATAGCAGTATAATTGTGCAGTGTGAAAGGGTCACTGGTATGTTTTCACTTGGTTTCTGTTTGGGTGTGGCTGTGGTTCACCATCTACCTGTTATAGAGAAGTGGGTTAACTTAAGAATGGTACATTTTTTGTGTGTTACATGTAGGAACTGAAGCTGATTGGCCTGGAAATCCCACACTTTGCAGCAGACCTCCCCATGAATCGCAGTAAAAATCGCTACACCAATATCCTGCCCTGTAAGCTATTATATTATGAAGATATTATGTCATGTCTCCTTTTAACAGCATTTTTGTCTTGGGGTTCTCACCACTTCTAAATATAAGGTATCATGTTGTTTTATACTAATTCAGTGGTACAAGCAGACACAAAGGTTTAGCATTATTGAGTATCTGCCATTATTGGATATCCATATCTTACTATAGGCCAACAGCTGTTTCTTTTGCTGCTTCCTTGCCTGCACTCTTCCTCTGACCTAAGTTTCATCCACACAGTATAAATAATGCAGTTTGATGCCACTTTAAGTGCTGTAGCGCCATCCTGTGGCAGTTAAAGTGGTTTCAAACTGCATTATTTCTATAGTGTAGATACACCCCTAGGCAGAGAACAGGTAGTGTCTGTAATTATTTTCAGCATGGAATCTCAAGAGTCACATGGATAATAATTATCTTAGTTGGTTTTCCTTCATTTAAATCCATCTCATAATGAAAAAATAGCTTAGCTTTTTTCTTTTTTCTTTCCTTTTCAGGATTATAATCATGTTAGTTCGTTTGTCTGCATTTAAACCTTGACTATAGTGATAGGTTACCTCCTTCAGCCTTCTCCCTCCCTCCCTCCCTCCCTTTCTTTCTTTCTGTCCTTCCTTCCCTCCTCCCCCTCTCCTTCCCTCTATTTAAATTCATACTTGTTAACAATGAACATTTTAAAAATCTATGATACAACATTCCTGAGTAGTTTTTGTGATTTTAATGAGTTCCAAGAGACCAAAACTGAAGAATTTTGTAGGTGACAGTGATAAAGTCATCCCACACTGTAAAGGTGATGAATTTACTGAAATGCACATGATGCTGGCTGCAGTGTTGTGGATTTTCCTCCTCCTCAGGTGTGCAAATCTATGATAAGCTTCCAGGAGCTTAATGAGAAACTGTCTAATCCATTTGTGATGAGGCTCTAAACTCAATCCACCCATGCTCCTTTTGTAGATGATTTCAGTCGTGTTCGATTGGTTTCAATGAATGAAGAAGAAGGCTCTGATTACATTAATGCAAACTATATACCTGTGAGTAAATTGGATTTACATTAGTCAGTGTAATTGTTACTATGGTTTGAGAAATGCTATACAGTCCATGTACAACAGCGAAATATTTATTCCAATCCATGCAGTCCAATGGCAGACTCATACAATGGAGTGCCAATAACTGAAAGTGAAACAGAGCCACTCCCCAAAAGGAAAGGGTTCTATTCAGTGTAGAAACCCTTCCATTTGGCAAATGGCCTTCTTTCACTTCTAGTTATTGGCACTCCAACATGTGTGGCCCTTCCATCATATTGGCACTTGATCATGTGCACTTTCTTAACTTTGTTAACTGCCTCGATTGTTCTCAGAGGGGCGGGATACAAATAAATTATTATTATTATTATTATTATTATTATTATTATTATTATTAGGTATTGTTATTTGTTGTCCAGTTGATTTCAACTTATGGCAACCCTATGAATGAGAGATCTCCAAGAGCCCCAGTCATCCACTAAGATCTGGTATCTTTCCATTTGACCCCGTCATCCATTTACTGAGGCCCAAGAAAGATGGGCTAAAAGCGCCGTCTTGCCACATGCTCCAGAACCCTAGTATGTGTGGGCGGTGGCCTAATGATGGCCTCCCATCTACACAGGGGCTGCCATCTTTACATAAGTGATGCACATTGTCTGCACATCGCTGCACATCACTTACATCACAAGTGTGCCAGTGGCGCACTCACGACGTAACCCAGGCACCACAAAAAGAACCCGGGAGAACTGGGTTCTTTTTACTCCAGAGGGGCACCGCACGTTCTGGCGGCTGTGGCATCCCCCTGAAGTTAAAGCGGGTGCCTGCAGACCGCCATTTTTGGGCAGTCTGTACCGCTCCTAAGATCCTGCAAACTCAGGGCTGTGTCTTCAGTGAATGAATGAATCATTCCACCTTTAGCAAGGTCTTCCATTTTTCCTACTGTCCTCCATTTTACCAAGCTTTATCATCTTTTCCAGTGAGTAACATCCTCTCATGATATGTCCAGTATTACAGCCTCAGTTTAGTCATCTTGGCCTCTGCTAAAACTTCAGGCTTGATTTCTAGAACCCATTCATTTGTGTTTTTTGGCAGTCCCTGCTATCTATAGAACTCTCCTCCAGCGCCACATGTAAAATGAGTTTTATTCACTGTGCAGCTCACATAAATATGTATGTTTTTGCCCCAAATGTCATAATGCTAATGTGATGCAGGGGGCACGTTGCTGAGGAGAACTGGCATCTGGGATAAAACATGCAACCTTTCCTGAGCTCACCTATTTAAACCACAAATCCCCCCCCCCCCACACACACACACTTTCTTTTCCTACCTGTTGATTATATGATTCATTGACCTTTTAGTGTCCTGGTGTGTTTCAGTCCTGCCCCCCTCCTCCAATGAAATCTGTCTTCAGGTATCTTGAAGCACCTTAAAGTTTTATTCCATGTGAACTCCAGGTCACTCTATTAGATGAGTGACATCCACAAAAACATACGCCAGATACAAAATATACATTAAAGATACCACAAGACTCTTTGCAGTTCTGACTTGGAGCAGACTACTAGAGTACTGCTAGATTATTTTGTAGTTCTGTATATCCTCTCAAAGAAAAAAATATATCAGCGCACTTGGTTTCAAAGGCACATGCATCTGGGCAAAGAGGTATGAATAATACAAGCTCTAACTTTCAGATAAAGGTAAAGACTGTACAGACTGCCCCCAAGGGGTGAACTGCAGCAGCCTCTCTCTGTGTTGGATCACGGCCACAGCAACTGCACAGTGCAGCCCTGATCTCGTCTTTCTGCAGCACAAAAAGGAGCCACAAAACGTACTGGCACATGACTTTTCAGTGCTCCTTTGGTGCTGTGATGCAGCGTGCAGCATCACACCGGCCTGGTGGCAGAGTTGGGACATGTGTCGTATGGACACCACATCCCAACTCCGCCCCTAGACCAGTCTTAATGGCTGGTTTGACCAGCCTCTGTCTGCTCATGTTTTTTGATTAAAAAGTTATGGCCAAGTCAGTGGGACAGTAAAATCTTCAGGTCTTAGTCTTAACTTGAAGGTGCAATCTAAGGGCTTTTCTTCCCTGGACAGAATACTCCAGGTTGCCCCAGGAGTATTGTGGTCTAGAATTCCCCATTCCCTGTGCTCTCTCCACAGTAGTGACAACAGTTTCCCTCCCATTCAATCTCTGTTTGTCACTTGGTGCCGCCACTGAGGCCACAAGGACACACTCGGCCATGTTATTGATATTCAACATCTCATTCTGACCTTAGAGTGACTTACCCTCACAGCAATGGTACCATGTGGCTCACAGGGACCACATGGGAAGGCAGCCACCCATCATTGTTGCAGAGAAATATGAAATCTCAGAGTAAAAGGTAAGACATTGAAATTTGGGTTAAGGAGAGGAAAGGCCTAACTAGGTGTGCATATTGGAGACAATCTGCACCCTATTTGGGGCTTTGGCCCTGCATCATGTAAACAGGATACAGCAAGCCCTGTGGGGAATTTGAAGTAAATAACCCATGTAGACAAGATCCAAGATGCTGAACTTCTTTTGAAGATGCAGTTCAGTACCTTGGACAGCTGTTTGTAATGTTCAGACATAACTCCAGAGCAGTTTTTCTCATCTGCACTGATACCCAGCCATCACTGGAAAAATGTATTAAGAAGCTATTAAAACATGCCATCATATGCTTTCTCTCACAGGGCTACAACTCTCCACAAGAATACATTGCAACCCAAGGCCCACTGCCAGAGACAAGAAATGACTTTTGGAAGATGGTCCTCCAGCAGAAATCACAGATCATTGTTATGCTCACACAATGCAATGAGAAAAGAAGGGTATGTAGTGGAATCCTCCAGGCCACTCTAGGGTATCCAGTAGATCTAACAATCTAGCTTCATCAGAATTCTATATCTCGTAGTGGCCATCGTGACTATTCCATGTACTTGAAAGCTGGACATTTCACCCTGAGATACTGCATTGGGACGTGTATGGATCATGTAGCTGTGTGTCCATAGCTGTGTCTCCCAATGCTACTCCTCCAAAGCCCATCTTGTTAGGAGTTCAGTTCACCTCAACACAGCCATTTCTATGTTGTCAAAGAGTAGTGGGATACATTGATCTATTTTCCTGAAACTGGACACTGCAGTTGCCATCCACAGAGATCTCTGGATGTCTTTGAACAGTCCCCGCATATGATGTCCTTGCAGAATGTCCAGTACTGGGAAATAGCTGGGCATGTCTCTGCTGATTCCTCTGCTTTCCACCAACATGGAAATGGCCATGGTGGGGAGGGCTGTGCCGCTTACTGGGTGGATTGGGTAGTGGGGTTTTGGTCTTTGAATGTTCAGAACATAATTCCACCCTCCACAATCCACAAAGTTTTGTTGTGATTAAGTCTGACTTTTGCTATCATAGTAGAAAACAAAGACATAGCCATGTTAGTCTGAAAAATCAGAATGCAAAAGGATTTTGTAGCATTCTGATTGTAGAAGGCCTTTGAGACAAACTGAAAGAAAGAAGTTGGTAGTAATGGCTTTTGTAGACTTGAGTTTACTTCCTCAGATGCATGTTTCTTCTTTCTTTCAGTTAGACTCAAAGGTGCTAAAGATTCTTTTGCATTCTTATGCCATCATATTTCACCAACAGTATGCCAGTCTTTGTCCCATGTTCTCAAACTGAGAAACAAATTACCTATGATCATGTAGGTTTTATTCAGTTTAGAGACTGGGGAAGTCTGCCACTTTTACATTCCCCTGCACTTGTTTATGTTTACCTTTTTTGTCCTTCAGATATGTTTGAAAATGTATGTCAAATATTTGTTAAAATTTCATATGTTAAGAAGGATGGTGAATAAAGTCAGTGTTCTCTGTCTGAGGGTACCTCTACACAGGAGTAATAATGCAGTTTGACACCACTTTAAATGCTGTAATTCCATCCTGGCAAATCCTGGGACTTGTAGTTTACAAGATCTTTAGTCTTGTCTGCTGAAGAGTTCTGGTGCCTCACAAAACTATGAATTCTAAGATTTTATAGCATAGAGCCATGACGATCAGAGTGGTATCAAACTATTTCCACAGTGTAGATTCACCTTAAGAAAGAATAAAAGACACAAGGCAAAATGTAGGCATGTACCTCTCACATCATCACTTTTTTTGTCCTCTATGATTTTTAATCTTTGTCTGATAAAGAAATCAGTGAAGTTTTGAAAGCTTACATGATATATTTGAGCTTTTTAGTTGTTCCTGTAAAGGTATTGCTGCTTTCTGGATTTTGGATTATTTAAAATATGAATTTATGTCGGGGCTCTCTTTAAACAGAATTTGTATTGATGGAAATTGTTAGTTTTTCGGTTTACATGGAGCACTGGATGATTATTTCCTTGAGTGACTACAAGACTGAGTATGGAAATGAACCAAGAAAATAAGGTCTTAGCTCTACAATAATGTTGAATTGTCTTTTGCCTACTCTTTCAGGTAAAATGTGATCACTATTGGCCTTTCACAGAAGAGCCAGTTTCTTATGGAGACATCACAGTGGAAATGTTGTCTGAAGAAGAGCAATCAGAATGGGTTTTTAGGAACTTCAGAATCAGCTATGTAGGTCAATGGAAATGGAAATGACCTTACATTAGACTTATAAACTTTAGATTGCAACCTGAAATTGCTTGTTAATTTAACCCCTATTAGAAACCTTCACCCCACCTTCACCTCACACACCTTTCAACTTTCAAACTTTCCTGATCACTCAGATTCCCATTCATTTCTATGGGGTTCCTCCAAGTGGTTTTTAAAAGAGATCAGTGTATATGAGAAGAGACTGTTGTACTATGTGTATGGTTGGGTTTTGTTGTTATGTGCCTTCAAGTTGACTCTGACTTATGGTGACACAATCATAGAGTTTTCCTGGCAAAATTTATTCAGAGGAGGTTTGCCATTGTCTTCCTCTGAGGCTGAGAGAGTGTGAGTTGCCCAAGGTCACCCAGTGGCTTTTCATGACCAAGCACAGATTCATAACGCAGTCTTCTGGAGTCATAGTCCAATACTTAAACTACCGACTCATGCTGGCTCTCATGCATATAACTGTATTCCACAGATTTTCTCAAATGCAGCCTTCCCCAGGATGTTGCCATTCAGTTATGTTGGACAAAAGCTCCCATCTTTCTAAGCAAGCATGACCCCAACCCATGATTGCTGAGGAAGAGGGGAATTGTTGTTCAGCACTAGGTTCAGGAAAGCTGGTTTGGTGACATCTAGCCTCTTGTTTTTTGTCTTCCACTTCCGAATGTTAGAAATTTATAATGAGATTCCATAAGAACTCAAAGAAGAAAATAAAGAACATTGTCTCAAACATATTCTTTTCTGCATGCTGGGGCCGACAATAATTTAATCCTGAGAAGACAACTCAGAAGAGTTATTTGATCAATCTCTTATTCATAAGTTCTGACCCAAAGCATTGATTGTTTCACATAGCCTTTTGGTGATAGACATGTAAAATCATTTTTTGTGTGTTTATAATGTAATTTTTATACTGAGCCGCCAGGGGTCCCACTCTGGGAGAAAGGCAGCATATAAATTAAGCAAACAGGCAAGCAAATCTAAAGCATTTTTACATCATTCTATTATCAGAAATAGGCAGATGTCTAGATGATTCATAGTAGATCATTAAAGATTTACAACTCCTGATTGTTTTAATGGTAGTATGATATAATGATTTCCTCTCTGTCCTAAATTATACTGATGGAATTAAGAGAACTTTGGGTAACTGGAAATTACTTTGTGTATGTGGAATACTTGTGAGCTTCATTGAGTCCTAGCTACTCAAAACAAATCCTGGGGTTCAGAAATCTTTCCTTCTAGGTGTATGCCCAGAATTGTAATGGTTAAGCCCAACTGGAATAGACCCATTGATTCAATAGTCAAGATGTAGGTAAACACCATTAATTCAATGTGTCTACACTGGTTAGGTCTAACAGCAGATTCTGGCATATGCCTCTTACACCAGCCTCCTTTTAGTTAACATCTGTTGTTGAACTGCATGTCCCAACAACTTTAGCCAAAATTACTTTTGAGGCATGCTGGGAGTTCCAATTTCAAATCTGGTGGGCTGCACTATTATCACCCTTGATGTTGTAAATCACAAAGTTCTAGTGAAAGCAAAGCAAATCCATCAAGCCATAAGTTTCCCCACTTCAGACAGAGTTGGGAAACGTTACGTTTTGGATTCCAGTTCCCAAGTTTAGGGGGACTCGTAAGAACTATTGTCCCAAAAAAGGTCTAGGTTCTAGGATGGAAACTCACAGCTAACTTTCAATCCATGGTGACCCTTATAGGTGGCCACTTCTGCATAAATATGTAACAATTCTGTTTCTGTTTCTTCCTAGGCAGATGAGGTACAGGATGTAATGCATTTTAATTACACAGCTTGGCCTGACCATGGAGTCCCTCCCACAAATGCAGCAGAAAGCATCTTGCAGTTTGTACAAATGGTCAGGCAACAGGCAACAAAAAGTAAAGGTCCCATGGTTATACACTGCAGGTAAATCCTTCATTTTTCTTTTTGAAGATGTCAGGAAAGCCCATTCTATAGAAGAATGTTTCCCTGGCTTCCAAACCACTGACAAAGATTTCAATAGAATTCTGTCCTTCGTGTG
Organism: Sceloporus undulatus; assembly: GCF_019175285.1. Classification (NCBI taxonomy): domain Eukaryota; kingdom Metazoa; phylum Chordata; class Lepidosauria; order Squamata; family Phrynosomatidae; genus Sceloporus; species Sceloporus undulatus. The sequence continues at coordinate 16,916,872 of NC_056526.1, read as the reverse complement.
CAAAACAAACTGAGGGACATATTAAAGTAAGAAAGTCCAGATCTCATGGCTGCCAGCTTTCCATCTTGAGACAGGAGTGAATTTATGTTGGATTTTAAAGCAGCTACTGCCAAGTATAATGATGCATTTGGCAGGAGGTATCCAAGGTGCTGAATTTACTTTGCTGTAAAACTGAGTGTAAATTCACTGTCCCAAAGCAACGGAGCCAGTGGGCACCTCTGTAACTGGCTTGATATTGTATCAATCATCAAAGATCTTCCCCTGTCAAGTGCTTGTCCTGTACAGTGGCACAGTGGTCAGGTTTGTAGTGCAAGCTGACATAAGATGGCCTTCTAAGCTTAACACTGTAATCCAAAACACAGGCTCATCCTCCCAAATGATGTATATGGTCTACATGCCCCACAATTCACACGGCTTCCATAAAAAGTATTGAATGATCATGAACAGATCTTTTCAAAGTTAATCCTAAATCCCAGAATGGCAATGCATTAAATTAAAGCACATTTGCACTCCACCCCCAAACAACCAAACCCTAGTATGTAATGCAGTTTATATTTTGCAGTGCCGGCGTGGGACGGACAGGGACTTTTATAGCACTGGATCGCCTTTTACAGCACATTCGTGATCACGAGTTTGTAGATATACTAGGACTGGTGTCTGACATGAGGTCTTATCGGATGTCCATGGTCCAGACAGAGGTATGACTTCCATTTCTTTTTGTTTTAAAGAATCTGATTGCACTGAATTCTAAAGAGATTTCCATTCCTCCCATCGCTGACAACTTGTGAAAAGTTGAAATGTCAATAATACTAATTAAAATTGCGAGAATGCATATCAAAGTGTGATAGTATAAAAGAGCAGTATAAAAGAAATCAGCAAAAATGAAGAATTAAGCAAATATGAAGCAGCATAAAAGCAATGTGGTGGAAATTAAAAGCTGGAGAAAATTTAACAATTCCTTGCCTAGCATCAGGCAATCTTCAGAGACTATGGGCAAGATCCTCTGTTTGGGGATGCAGAGTGCAAATATCTGCACATAGTGTTTTGCACTAATTCTGCTATGCAACACTTGTGTGGAATGGCTGCATTGTGCAAATGAAAAATGATGAAGTATATAACAATATGTTTATGTGCAATTATGCAGAATGTATAAATAAATAAATAAATCCAAAACCTGGGAGCAGCCACCAAGAAGGCTCTCTCCCTCATTTCCATGAAATGAGCCTGAGAGGGTGGTGAGAAAAAGAGAAGGGCCATCCATACACAGCATGTATCCTTGGGCAGTGTGCAGACATATCTATGCTCAATGGTAATGCATGAACAGCTCCTATTCTATAACCTGGAAGTGAATCTGATTGTTCTGCATCAAACAGAGCCATACAACAGCTTCTGTAAGTGAACTTATGTCTGAATAAATACACATAGCAGTTGGGCTGCACAAAATTTTAACAGCAGGATTCATATCATATAGTGTAGGGGTTGCAAAGTTGGGACCTTGGAGATCAATGTCATAGTCCTGAGTCCTGAAACTAATTGGATGGTGTAAAGTGCTAGGCTTAAAAGAGGTCTTTATTTAACAGAAAGTAAATTTTAAATCAACTTTCAAGTCTTCCTGAATAAATAAATGCTTCTCCTGGGCCTACAACAGTGCAGGAGACTTCCCCAAATCTGGAAAATTACCCTGGTCCCCCTGTTTGTAAATTTAAATTGTAAAATTGTGGGGAGGTATTGTGAGGGGGCACAGTTGGGGTGCAGCCCTCTTACATCGTTCAAGGGTTCAGTGTGCTTCACCAATCCCTGGCAGATGCTCATTCCTGTACTACACATTCCCTTTCCATCAGATATTACTGTTAGATATAGCTCTTGTCATCTCTGACCATCGGCTATGGTGGTTGGGGCATAGAAACCAGAGTCCCAAGTTCTGAAGAGCTAGAGATTGTCCAACACTGTCCAAAGGGAACATGCAGGGAAGTGAGATGGCCAAGTCATTTATGCATCAGAGCTTGGGCATTTCAACTTTGTACATTATAGCAGAAGAACAATAGGAAGGAATACAGTTCACTTATTTTTCCATCCCACTCCCCTGGCTTTGGCCTGATCTACACAAACAGCAGGTAACGTGGAAGAATCCAACAAAGGGCTATAATTTCAGATGTGAAAACCCCATGAAATCAATGTCAACTCAGATGGATGGATGGATGGATGGATGGATGGATGGATGGATGGATGGATAGAGTGTTCCAAAGTTTCACCTTCCCCCCCCCTCTCTCTCTCTCTCTCTGTGTGTGTGTGTATACATGCCTTCAAGTAACCTGTTGATACAGAGATACTATGGTTTTTTCTTAGGATTTTCTTAGGCAAGGAATACTTAGAGTGCCTTTACCAATCTCTTCCTCTGAAATTTAGCCAACAGCACCTGGTATTCATTTGGGGACTCTCATTCAAGTATTAACCAGGACTGACCCTGTTTAGCTTCCAGGAGCCTTCTCCCTGACATGTTAATTAATATTTTAAACATATCATTGGCTCTCTTTAAAAAAAAAAATTAGGGTGCATTTAAACATGGAAACCTGTCTTACTACAGCCATCTGCAGATTTAGGGGAGCACAGTTCAGTGAGAACAGTACCCCTTCCATCATTCTTTGTGTAAACCAGGCTTTCATTGTAATGTGCTGAGCCTCCTTGTGTGCCAGATTAGAATTCTTTCTGCCAGGTAAGGTGCTGTTTCCTTTGCTTCCACTTGTCTGTGCCCACATCTCCAAAGTACCCACATCACAGGTACTGCCAACTTTTGTGTTGTTTCTGAGGTCTCGCTGTGGTGCCAGCTGGCCTGTCCCTGTGTCACATTGGCAAAACATAAACACATCCTCTCTCTCTCTCTCTCTCTCTCTCTCTCACACACACACACACACACACACACACCCAGAGAGAGAGAGAGAGAGGGCGCTCAGGGATTTGTAATGCTCCAGCAAACTGGATCAGGATTAAAGAATGCCCCAAATGCATGCCAGTATTTAATACCCAGGAGCAGGATATGATGTGTAGCTTGCCAAGGCTAGAACGTTAAGGGAAAGCAATGGGGGTAGGTGGGCTCAAGGAGTGTGCATGGAGCCAGGAAAAGCCATAGTTTTAATCATTAATAAAGGCAATTGTGGGGGTGTGTGTGTGTGTGTGTGTGTGTGTGTGTGTCTGTGTAATACACCCTTGGAAAGGAAAAGAAAAATCTGAAGTCATGGCTAAGAAATTCCAAATGCTATGATTAGAAGAAAAACAAAATATGTACTACATTTTCAAAGAGGACAGATGTAAATACCTTCTCCCCATTTGTTGGAATGGAGGCCTACTGCCAAGTGCTTTGAAGCGATGGCTAGTTGGCACAGTCCCTGCAAGCATGCGGTTCGATCCACCTGTTTGTGTCAGCTGGAGCTATTTGGCTCTACTAAGCAGTGATCTCATCACAGCCTTTCTCCACCTCCTCCCTCATCACAGTACTTTATGGTCTGTTCTGTACGTGCCTTACCTTTGAGGTGTGATGCATGTCGGTTAGGGGTCTTGGCTTGAGCTTTCATAGAATCTTAGTCCAACCCCCTACCATGCAGGAATGTACAACTGAAACATTCCTGAAAGATGACCACCAACCCTTTGTTTAAAGACTTGTAAAGAAGGAGAGTTCTTCCCAAATGTTTCAGTGGAGTCTCTTTTCTTGTTCAGCAAGTGGCATTTTTAATTTTGTCATTATAAGAGGTATGACATTCAACACATATACATTATCTACCAGTCCTCAGGCAGCCCCATAATTTATACCAAGGGTAGGCAATATGTGCCCCCTCCCCAGACTCCCTGAACTGATCATCCCACCCCCACCCCCCACCCCCCCCCAAAAAAATGAGTCAAAATTGTACTTTGTTTGAATTTGTGTTCTAAGCCACCTTTGGTCCCATTCAGGAGAAAAACAGGATATCAAACAACACACAAACAAATTACTGTAAAACAAGTTGCATTGGTAATTTGTTTGTGTGTTTGTTTTTGGTTTGTTGTGGTTTTCAGATCTTCTCAGATTCTGGGAAATAGTGTGTATATGGGGGAGGGAGTCACATTTTTGGAAGGTTGCAGCCCACATCGGCTGACCTCCTGTTAGTGACATATGTGTGTGTAAGTCAAACTACACATTCAGGACAAATTATTTGTCATAGCTGGAATGTCACTAAGGGGGTGCAAAGGGCTCAGGCTGCACCAGGTGACACCTTAAAGGATCATCACACCACTGCTCCCCAAACATCTGCCTTTTGGCATAAATGGGATGTGACATTCACATGCATCCTTTTAAAATGCTGAAGAGATGGTGCCAGTGGGGCAAGGCTCAGTGGGACGCTGCAGGTTTAAATATTAATTTTTAATTCCATTTTTAAAAATTAAATTAATTTTTAATTTTTTAAAAAAATTACACATTTAAAATTTTTCATTCTTTTTATATTTTCTTTAAAACATCACATGTTCTAAAAATTCACTTTAACAACATGAAACTATGTACATGTAAATACATTTAGACAGTGTATATGCTACTGTAAGTTAAAGGTATAATTTTAATTTTGCTAGTTGTTTATGTTACATCTATTACCATTTTGTTGTTGTGTGCCTTCAAGCTGTTTCTGACTTACGGTGACCCTTGGAAAACCTATCCTGGTGTTTTCTTGGCAAGATTTATTGAGAGGAGTTTTGCCATTGCCTTCTCCTGAGGCCGATAGAGTGTGACCTACTCAAGATCACCCAGTGGGTTTCATGGCCAAGCTAGGAATTGAACCCTGGTCTCTAGAGTTGTAGTCTAGCACTTAAACTATGAACCCATGCTACATTCAGTGATATACAGTGACACTATGACTTACTGCACTGGGAGACATCAATCCTAGTGATGCCACTGTGTCATAGCACAAAAGATGTATTCTGATGACAGTAATAGAAGTGGAGGTGCATGTACAGCAACATGGTGCATTGGGCTTACATTCTGCATTGCATTTGTGCAATATGGCTACACATTGCATATTGCATGACAGCACCCAGAACTGACATTTATTGCACAGTGTTGCTATTCTGCATGTGAGATGCATAGTCCAAGTTGGGAGTACAGTTTGCCCACTGTTTACATGAGAGATCCGTTCTGCCCCCGCCCCCCATGAAAACAGAGGCTTGCACATATTCAAACGCCATAGGTTTGAAAGAGGTGTGTGCCTGTGTGCATGGGCCGGGCACGCGTTCCAGGCACAGGCCACATTAAAAATAGCAACAGTCACCTCTCTGCAGATTTTTGAGGTGATGGATACCAGACCCACAAGTTAGGAGTGGTGACTGTATATTGGATGGCAGCCATTATGTGCAGGTATAGCAAGATTGCCCCAAGAAAAAAGCAAAAATTGTGCAGCATCCAACAGAATCCACAGAAGGAACTAGCAATATCTACCAATGAGCATCTTGAAATGTTTTTGTCCCCTGTAAACCTTGCCCTACAAGTGCCCACCCTTGTTTTATACCAGTCGCCTCACCTGTCCTCTCTTTCACACTACTAAGCAACAACAGCAGGGGACTCTTCCAGGGCTTGACAGCTTTGGATGGTGGAAGGATGTGCTGCACTTCTGTAATAAGGAACGTCAAATAATACAGGATCTTTTGAACATGAGCATCATGTAAGTCACATTTCATCTCACATCTTTATCAGCAATATTATATAATAAGAATGGGGAAAGTGTTGTTGACAGACTGCATGTGACCCAGCCATTTTAAAGCCTTCCATAGTTCCCAGACATTTTCTCCTTCCAATATTTGCAATTTTAAAAAATGAAAAATGCCCCCAGGCCAATTTTGCCCTGTCTCAGGGCCTCTTGGGCTGTTTTAAGCTCGGGAGAGACTTCCCCCTGCAAACAGGATATATGTTTTCACACAAGAAATAAACTTTGGACTTGTAAGAAAGAAAATTAGGTGTTTGGTGGTAGGGGGAGCAGATCTCCAAGATTCAAAGTGAGGCCAGTGGGGCTCTCCAACTTTCAACAATCTCCCTCACATAGTGCAAGATAAAAACCAACAAAGATTCTAGTAAATCTGTAATGATTAACAAGTTATTGTTATTCTAAATAATACTTGCTAGTCATTAAGGTGCCACTAGACAGTAAGAGAGTTCTCCCATTGAGAAAAAAAGGGTTAATAAACTTTCTTCCTATAGTTTCCATCTTGTCCTGACCATACACATCTTTCTTGGAATGCTCTTTGGATAACAAGAGACAGACACATTTATTTGAATTGCTTGGTAGAATTTGGTCTATACTGTTTATTTTCAGTGACAAACAATCTAGTATCTGTCTACCAAGCACCAGTGTGGTGTGGGTTTGAACATTGGACTAGGACACTGGGGGACCAGGTTTTGAATCCTGGATCTGCCACTGGTGGCACACTGGTTAAATGCCATTACTGCAGCCACTCACTCACAGACCACAAGGTTGTGAGTTCAATACCAGCCAGGAGCTCAGGGTTGACTCAGCCTGGCATCCTTCTGAGGTCGCCAAAATGAGTACCCAGCTTGTTGGGGGTAATTGGCTTACACACTGTAAGCCACTTAGGGAGTGTTTAAGTGCACTGATAAGTGGTATAGAAATGTACTTGCTATTACTGTTGCTTGGGCAAATCACACTCTCAGCCTAAAAGGATGACAATGGCAAGCTCCCTCTGAAGAAACTTGTCAAGAAAACCCTATGATAGGTTCACCTTGTTATAGATTTCAATTTATAAGAAATCTATAACAACCCCTGGGTCACCATACATCACCATAAATGACTTGAAGGCACACAACAACAAGAACAACAACAACCGTCTTTCTATCACTGACGTGACAATTTCTGCATTTCCAGGAGCAAATGCGTCCCAGCAAAGAGGTCCTTACAGTTATTGGCCATGAGATGTCAGTGTCTCTTAAGGATCAGGATTGGAAGCATCTCTTTCTCCTCTGAGCTTTGTGAATGTTTCAGTAGAAAACCCGAAACCACATTGCATTTACCCTTCACCTGGTTTCAGATTTCCTCATGGAGTGGAAAATTAATTGGTTAGGCTTACCACATTGCTCCCAAACCTTGAGGTTGAAACAGAAGCAAATGTTGCTGAGTGTAGTTAGAAACAGTGTGGAAACTGGCATTTTAAAAGAACTGTGTTTTAAGAATGATAAGTTTAGTATCTGAGGCCACATTTACACTGCAGGAAGAATGCAGTTTGATACTGCTTTAACTGCCATGGCTCAATGCTATGCAATTCTGGGTTTTGAAATTGTGTGATATATAGCCTTCTTGTTGGAGACCTCTGCTGCCACAACAAACTACAAATCCCAGGATTCCATGGCATGGAGCCATGGCATTTATAGTGGTGTCAAACTGCATTATTTCTGCAGTGTAGATGCAGCCCCACTTTTCTTACAAGACTATAGACCAGTCTTTCAACCTACAATTTGTTGGAGTCTCTGAGAAATGGTAATAATAAATGCCTCCCTAAACTGCATATCAGAAATATTTATGGAAGAGCCAAATGCTAGTACAGCATCTTCACAATTAGATAACAGGGTTTCTTTGTGCCTCTGGTGTGGAACAACTGAAGCCATTTATTTGTTTATTTGGCTTATATCCTACCTTTCTCCAAGAGGTGGACAATTCTGATTTAGCTGCAAGAGTTCTAGATACTGCAAATATTTTAATTAATGAAAAACTGGGCTTGTGGGGGGGGATCACTTGTTCAGAATATGGCTCTCCAAATGCTGTAGTCAGCATGGACACCACTCCTGCTGGTTGGGGGATTCTGAGAGCTGTAGTCCAGGCCATGTAACTTTTTCAAGCTCTGATCTAGATGAAGAGTACTCTTAAAACACCAGAAGACAGGCGACAAATGTACTGGATCTGGGTGACTAGGTTCGTGAAGCTGAATTTTTCATGGACATGATATACTATCTTTTTCTGTTACTGTTCTTATTTTGCAGGAACAATTCATTTTTATTCACCAGTGTGTGCAATTAATGTGGTTAAAGAAGAAGCAGCAGTTCTGCATTAGCGATGTCATATATGAGAATGTCAGCAAGTCGTAATTCCAAATGATGAGTGGTAAGTTAGGAAAGTCTTCCTTGGCCTCCGGGTTGAAGTCTGACAAGGCAGATGCTCACTGCAGAGCATCTGCTGTCATCAATAGTAACACAGAGGCATTTATTGATTGCAATATGTTTCCTAACCAGGTACTCTGAGCCAGCTAGCATGTGACGGCAGGAATCTTCACAGTTGGCTCTTGCCCATTGTTGCATGGATGGGCAACTTCAGTGGATCAAATGGCAAATTTCTCTCCATGGAATTCTCCAGCCTCACCCAAAATGCTAAATAAAATAAAATAAAATAAAAATCCAACCCAACAAAACAAAACAAACCAGAAATGGTCAAAGGTCTACTTCTGGTTTTGATTTTAAACAATGGAGGGAAACTTGCAACCAGTTTGAAAAGTGAATTTCCATTTCTGAAGGCTTCCTGTGTGTAAAAGTGGTACTTTTCTAATGGAGTCTACATGTACATAGGTGAATCAGGGCATTTAGTTTATGTTTATAATTTAAGGCAGTGGTAGGCAGTGGTAGGCAATTCAGTGTTGTCCAGATGTTTTGGGTAGAGCCCACAAAAGTTACTTTTTGGGCTACATCTCCTGGAATTCTATAGCGGGGGGGTTGTTCTGAGAGTAGTACTCTGAAAAAGTGGCTTTCCCAAATTTTGGTTATAACCACCTGCCTTCACAATTTTTTCTCCACTGTCAGTGCTGCCAAAAGCCAGTGGAAGTTCACCACTAATAATCCAACAATACAGTTGACCTTCTTTATCCACAGATTTTTTATACATGGATTCAAGCATCCACGGCTTGAAAATATTCAAAAAAGTATAAACTCCAAGTATCAAACCTTGATTTTTCCATTTTATATAAGGGACACCATTTTGGCTATGCCATTGTATTTAATGGGACTTGAGCATCCATGGATTTTGTTATTCATATGGGATCCTGGAGCCAAACCCCAGTGGATAACAAGGACCCACTGTATATTCTAATGATAAACAAAGCAGAAAATCAACAGAAAAAAAGGGGGGAGGAATATGAAGATATTCTTCCAGAGTAGCATCAAGCGAGAAACTTAATTCTGTTGCCTGTCCCATCACAAGCTGATTTCTGACATCTGAAACTCCCCAAACTCACTTCTAGTAGCTGCAGTTGCCCTTCCCAGAGGAAAAAAAGCTGTTTCCTGTGCAAAATATTCCATGACAGGGGAAATTCTGCACAAAATTCACAGAGGGTTGATTTGCATATAAGATATCATTTTAATTCTGTTGTCTGTTTAATACAGTTTTAATCTTAACCTTTTATGTTTTTGAGTATATGTGTTTTTCTTGTAATTTTCTGGGTTTAGTAAACTATTTTGAGTTCTAACCTGGGGAAAAGGCATGATATAAATAAAAGGAGGAGAGATTGTTCATCTTTAACATGAATTAATTAACTCACTATCTGCTACTGCTACTCCTAGTTTTCTTTTGCCTTTACAGATTATGAATGCCTCCATTTTTCTTGGCTTCAAATTTTAATTCTCTCTCTCTCTCATTTTGCTTTCTTAATTCCTTTCTGGTTTGCCATGGAAAACAGCAGTTCTACAGAACATAGACAAATGCAGAAAGATGACATGTTACATCCAGAAGCTCTGGGAAGACACATAGCCTTAAGGAACCTGCAGTGTCTTGTTTGGACTCTTCACTTTCTGGACTTTTGATTTTTAAAGTTAGTAACACTGGACCAAATACAACATGGCAGAATTAAAAGGAACTACAGTATGTCATAATGTGCACAAACATACAGCATTTGGGAAAGGGTTTTCTGTTGTCTCATTCTGAATGCTTTATTATTATTATTATTATTATTATTATTATTATTATTATTATTATTATTATTATTAT
>NC_056526.1:16881452-16906870 GCF_019175285.1 Sceloporus undulatus | reverse complement strand
GCAGGTTGGGCTGAAAGGTTACAGAAAGTGCAATATTCACGGTTCAATCTGAACAGCGATAGACTTTCTCCATGTATCTCCAGTGAGGTGTCTATAAGTCAGGAGCAGGCAGGGTTAATATTGGATAATACCTCATTTGCATCTGGTGAAGGATGAGAAAGTGCCCTGTGTTGGAAACAGAAGATGGGTCATGATGGTACTGCTATGTAATGCTGTATAATACTAAAAAGGACTTTCAACATGGAGCATGAAATGGGATCTGAAGCCTTCAAAAATGAACTGGTTCAAAGCTAGAGAGAAAGTTAGAGAAGATCTTGATTCCTAACTTACAACATTTGGAGGTTGACTGCAACATAATCTTGGAGATCAGTGGCAATTTTCCATTGAGGTTCCTCATGAAGTTAAATGCTTCAGTACAGAGGTGTCTTTTTGACTCAATAACTAGCCCAGGGGAAGGGGAAAAAGATTGCACATCTGGATGTGGAGTGGAATTACGGATGGACACAGCAGCACAGCAGTCTGATAAGACTGCTTCTGGGATGGGCACCATCACTATACCTGTTGTATCATCTGACTCAGGCTTTGCAGCTGTCTATATTTTCCCATTTGTTTTTATTTTTTAAAAAATGTGTTTACGTTGTGGGTTTTTTTTTTAAAGAAAGTTAGTCAATGTTTTGTGGAGGGAAGAGGAGTAAGGGGGCAGAGATCATCCCAACTTCATGGGTTGACGGTCTGAAAAAACATAGGATCCAGAAATGAGAATTCCATTTTGGAATGCTAAGAGGATTCAAATGGCTTCTTTGTTCAGCCATGTGTGCTCATGTGTCACACTTCAATTCACTGCCAGGTATTTTCTGGAAACAGTTTGTGTAACTTGCAATGTTGCCTCTTTTATTTGGTCTCTGTATTTGATTAGACGTATTCTTAGATGGTGACAAAATGCTGTCAGTGCAGTATTGATGGCATTTTAAGGCCTTCTGTCCTCTGTTTGACTTCCTCCATTTCACTGGAAATTTCCAAAGGAAGTGGAACTCACTGTACAGAAAGCCAAATGAAGCAAGCCAAAGGGAAAGAAGAAACACTGAATCTCTGCTCATGGTGGAAAAAACATAGTGGGAGTACTATGTTTTTTACTCTGAGAGTAATAAATGGTATAGGGAGTAGAGTTTTGGACCAACTCTAGGTTTAGATCTCCACTGAGCCACAAAGTTTCCTCACTGAGCCCTTATCTCAGCCCAGTCTACCTCATAGGATTGTTGTGAGGATAAAATGGGCAAGTAGACAACCATATGCAACAACCTGAGTTCCACAAAGAGGGAACTGTAATTATCTGGAGCCTTCCATACTAAAGCCTGGTAGGCTGGATAGCATAGATCTCCATGTGCAGAGTTACATATTAGTTGTACTACACAACCCTTGTATTCAATGGCAGCATGTTGCACAACTGAACCAAAATAGCACATGGACACCAAATGCACAACCAAATGTACATCCACAATGGCACCACATGTGCAATTCTCCTTCTGTGATCTTGAACTGAATAATAGTTCAGCAACAAATGCCAGTGTCCGCTTACTTCTATATGGAAACTTCTGCATGAGTAATACATCCACAGCATTCTGGCTGTGAGGTGAAAGTCTAGAGTTGGAGTGGGATTTGAGGTTCACACTCAGTACCTGTTGTTGATGCACCTATCACACTGTAGACATTGGACAATACAGGAAAACCCATTACACCACCCAGCTGGATTTGGGAGGCAATGGTATCAAGCAGCTGTCAGAAAGAAGTTAGATTACTCCAGATGCCAGCTCTATGTGGCATCCGAGGCTATTTCCATGATTCCCCAGCCGCCTCACCCCAGAAAAAAAAAATGGCTGTTGGAATTCAATGGCAAAAATCCCTGTTCTAATGGTCTTTTTATTGCTTTGACGTTGCCTGTCCTTGAATTTGACAGTGGCATTTCAGCCATCAGCAAAGTATCCAAAGCAAATGCTGGGTTAGACTCCCTGAGGAACAGCAACAGCAAATCCAACAGACAGCGTGCTGAACAGGTGTCTTTGCTATGAATTTTCTTGTTTAAAATTGTATTTTTCTTTCTAATAGGAATGAGAAGAAATCCTTGCAGGATTTTATGAGTCATTGTGTGAAAGTAACTTTGGGGTCATAGGCATCTTGACTTGGGTGGACTCGGGAGGGCACCATTTACTTGGCTGTCACAGGTAGTTTAAATATTCTGGAGAGCCAAATAGGCAAACATGAGGAGGATTATCCTTGGAGACATGGTAGAGGCTGGTGGGGTGTAAGGCCAATGGGCTGGTGAATCCACTCTGGGGTTTGGTAAAGGAACTATCACAGGTGCTGACTTACTTCATGTATGAGGATAGCAGGACTGCCAGGGTGAGATGAAGCTAGCCTCACCTGATTCACATTGCATTGCTTTCCACGGGATGGACATCCAAAATACATCTCCATTGAAGCACAATTGAATCACTAATAAATATCTGTTTAAAGCATTAGAACTTACTTGAATAATGGGACTTAACTTGCTTAGTTTAGTTAGGAAGTTTAGGTTGAAATCCTGTTAATCCCATCTAGAGTAAACCCATTGAATCAACTGTAGGTAAATTCAGTGGATTCAATGGGTCTACTTTAGTCATGACTACTAGGAAGTTTTAGGCCTTAATAAAGTGCACATCCTGTGCATGTTTATAGAGAAGTAAATCCCACTTAAATCAAGGCCCCATTCCCACTAGCTCATTTGCCCTGGATAGAACTGGGCAGATCCGGTTGCCCTCATACCGAATCTGCTCGGAAAGAAGTTCGTACTACCCTTTACCTCGATCGATGCAATTTGCCAATCTGAAGTTCACATTTGCAGTACCGCTTTAAAATGGAGCCTCCTTTGTTGTCAATCAAATTCACTTCCGCTTTCGTCAAAGGTGACATATCCTACAGCCATTGGCCAACCAAATGGGTGCTTTCCCCCTCCTTTTTAAAAAAACCTGGCAGCAGTGTGCACATATTCTGTCAACTTGTCAAATTTAAAAAACTCCAGGTGTGTGTGTGTTTGGATCATTACAGACTATGGCAACCCTAAAACAACCCTATCCTGGGGTTTTCTTGGCAAGATTAGTTCCAAAGAGATTTGCCATTGCCTTTCCCTTGAGGCTGAGAGAGTGTGAGACTCCTCCAAAGTCATGGGTTTCCACAGCCTTCCCTCTGAATGCTAGCCTCTAGCTTCCCCTTCACTTCCAGCCCAGCATTTCCTCCTCTTTGGAACATCTTCCCTTCCCTTCAAGCCCAATGCCACCTCCGAAGCCCTTGCCTCCCCCCCATGCCATCATCTTCCTGTCATAATAATAATAATAATAATAATAATAATAATAATAATAATAATACCTCACCTCAGAATGCAATCTCTGCATCCTCTTTCTTTGCTTTCCCTCCGATTGCCACCCCACAATGCCTTACATACACATATACATATGTAGCAAAAGCATTCACACATTGTATCAATTTGCCAAATTTAAAAGGAAACACAAGCATTTGCATATTCTGTCACACACACACACACACACACACACACACACACACACTTTAAAGAAAATGCCACTTGAAAAGTGATGTGCTGTGCCGGCAACAAGCAAAGGAAAGGGAAGTGTAGCACAAGCAGACACATTCTATCAATATGTATCAACCTGTAGAACAAGCATTCGCATAATCTGTCAAAAATAAAATACAGGTGAGGCATGTTGCACCCTCTGCCCTCCCTCTGACCTAAATCCCTCCCCTGAACTTGACCCGATCATGACCAGGCCAAGTTCACATTTGCCAGCAGCACGGAAGAAACAGGTTTTCCTAAAAGACACGGAAAATAATCCACTTTCAGAAAAACCACTCCAAGGGGGATTTGCCCTGGATCAAGTGTGAAAGACCCTAATTCTGATGTGTTTAAACTGGTGCCAATGGGAACTTCCGACTTTTAATCTAGGTTACAATTTGGTACAAAAGGTAGTCTGAATGGCCCCAAAATTAAGTATGCATAGGACTTCAGGTTTGATTGTCAGGGCACTATATTTTTGGAGGCGAGAGTTCTGTTTTTAAGATGATATCCTTTACCCATTTGGACAAAAGGGGGAGGGAGGTCTTTTTTTTTTTTTTTTTTTGCACATCTATACAATAGTGCAGACATCTCCCTTGGACCAACAAGCCTCTCAGATGCCTATAAATAAAGCAAGATGGAATATTGTGATCTGTAAGTTGACCAGTTGCTGACAAAGCAAATGCTGTCTTTATTGTGGGAAGAGTGCGTTTTCAAGTACCAAGGAAACAAAAGGAAGCAAAACTCAAGCTATTAGATAAATTGTCTTTAAGCCACAAACATAAATGGACATGGTGTTTTGTAGCCAATGATACTATATGTACATGCCAGGAAATGTGAATATGAATTAAGGTGCCATGTTTTCCTTGCCAGCCATTTGTGTGTGCCATGATGTAGGATGGTGACTTGTGTGCTTTACTGAGCCATGCACCTCTTTGCAATGTCCTGCCACTTAGTTACATGTTTAGCCTCTTTAAGAATGTATTACACTAAAACTAAACAATGCAACCACGTTCCCAGAGTCCCAACAGAAAACCAACTCCACTCCTGAATTCATAGTTTTACTCTTTTGTTGCCATTAGAAAGTGCTTTAAAATTTTATTTGAATTTGAACTGCACTTTTTTCTCTACCCTGCCCCCCTTCACAAATACACATACACACATCCCTGATATCAAAAACTAGTTCTAGGGAAAGACTTGTTGAAGAATGGTTCAGACTCTCATAACTCTACTCAAAGCACCAACCTGGTACAATGATATCAAGTATATTTACAGTTTAGGGGACCAAACCCAAAGATCATTCATCAGTTTGAGCTAATAAATAGGCTTGTTGTACCAGATGGCTGTAAAAACACTTTGTTTTGCAATTTTTGGAAAGATGGAGAGGGGAAAAAAATCTCCAACAATTGTGTTGATTTTGTTCTGTTGGAACTGTTCTGAGTTTTGCAGCAATGTGTAGTAATCTGTGTTAGGCTTAGCTTATTTGAGGTTGTAGAGTATAGAATCTGAACTTGGGACCAGAGAGCTGTGTGAACATGAATGGCAAAAATAACACTGATCAAAGCAAAATGTCTGCTGGATGTTTAATTTCTGGAGGGTATTTTTGTGGGTCATTGTGCAGTTGCTTGCAAAACTATTGTCGTTGAACAGCAAGAAGACCAAATTAATACTTTCCTACTTTAGTAGGATACCAGCATTTTTTTTCTTTGTCAACTTCAGAATCTCAGCAACAGAATGCTAAGAAATCATCTCTGAGAAGAAGCAGGGAGATGAATGAGCAAAAGTTGGTGGAGCAATGGTCAAAGTAAGAATGGTCCAAAAGATGTTGCCGTAAAGCAAGGAGGTGTCGGCCAATGGCGGGCAAACAAAAAAAAATTCTCCCTGCATCTCATTTCAACAGACTTTGCTTCTCAGAATGACATTTTTTTTTAATTTAAATAGAATGGCTGCCTCTCAAACAGCATAGTCAAAGAGCTGTGGTACTCAGAAAGTCATCAGCAGAATGCATTCACCCAACTCCAAAAGATGTCCAGTCTTTAAGAAAACTTCCAGGCACAGAATAAAAACAAGTGCGGTGCATGCCAAACACACTAGTTTTGCCAAAGAGTGCCTGGCATCCTGTTAGTGAATTACAATGGCGTCAGACTTGCCTCATTGAAATTCACTTGTACAGTGGTTGCATTGGGTTCCAACCATTTTATGTTCCAACCATGCAACTACCTAAATCACCCCAAACCCAACCTGTAAACAGGGCACCCCCTCCCAAAACCCAGCCGTTTCTGTGTTGTCAGAGAGCAGGGTATATATGGGGACCTTTTCAAATATTCTTGTATAAATGGATTTCCCAATGGCATTGGTGCAATGTGCCATATTGACTGGGTATTCTGGGTGTTGTTTCTAAAGTCTGCTGTGAAGAAACTTAACACACACACACACACACAGATCTACCTACTTTAACAGTATGTTTTGAATGGTGAAGAACTCTTTAGACCAACCTCTACATAATTGCATTCCATTTGTAATTGTAATTTGGCAGATGTTCTATTCTTCAGAGTATTTAACTTGTTGATTAATTCAAATTAATTTTAATCAGAATTAATTTGAATCAGAACTCAAAGTGACCTTAAGAAATTGGAGAGCTGGGCAAAACTAGCAAAATGAATTTCAAATGGGAGAAATGTAAAGTACAACATTTAGACAGGAAAAAGAAACGAAATGGACAGATACATGACAGATGACACCTGGCTTGACAACAGTGCATGTAAAAGCGATCTAAGAGTCTTTGCAGATCACAAGCTAAACAGGAGCCTAAAGTGTGATGTGGCTGCAAAAAAGCCAATGTGATTCTAGCTTGTGTCAATAGGTGTATAGCATCTAGATAGAGGGAAATACAGGCGGCCCTCTGTTCTTGTGCACTTGAGATCCGCGGTCTTGAATATCCATGGGGAGGGGGCAACCACAGTTAATTTCAATAGGGTGTGCCCCGCAGTGTATGCGCTCGCAGGCACATGCCCCATTCAAGCCTATGGGGCTTGAATATCAGCGAGTCTCCATTTTTGCATGTGGGGTATATGTGCCCAGAATGAATCTCCTGCAAAAATGGAGGGCCGACTGTAATAGTATCATTCTATTTTGCTCTGGTCACATCTCACCTGGAACACTGTGTCCAGTTCTGGGCACCACAATTCAAGATGATTGTTGACAAGCTGGAATGTGTTCATGTGTCCAGAGGAGGGTGACCAAAATGGTAAACGGTCTGGAAACCATGCCCAATGAGGGGTGGCTTGGGAGAGCTTGGCATTTTTAACCTGAAGAATAGAAACCTAAGATGATAATCATGATAGCCTTGTTTAAAAATTTGACAGGATGCCGATCCAATTGGGAGAGGTGGGAAGATATAAATAAACTGTATTATTATATTGAAATGGAGCAAGCTTGTTTTCTGCTGCTTCAGAAATTAGGATACAGAGCAATGGACTCAAACGACAGGAAAACAGAATCCTAAACATTAGGAAGAACTTCCTGATGGTAAGAGCTGTTAGGTGAACAAGTTTAAAAGCACCAGTGGATCAGTGCAAGACCTGCTCCCTATTCTTTCACCATTTCAACTCCATAACACTGGTATTGCCCAAGAGCCCTTAGTGAAGAACTTTGTCAAAAGCTTTTAGAAGCCCAAGTAAACAATGTCCACCATATCATTCCTGTGTGTTTACTGACCCTTTCAAAGAACTCCAAAAGGTCAGTGAGACAGGACTTACCTTTGCAGAAGTCATGCTGATGCCTTTTAAGCTGGCCTTGTCCGGCTGTATCAAGGATAGACATTGTGTGACCCATGACCTGCATGTGATCTCTGGACCACACTTTTGTGCCCCCAACACCCCTCACCAGTCCTCCACCCCCACCCTAATTTATTTATTTTAAATTCAATGCAATTTTGGTGAGATTTTGGTGTAAAAGGCCCCCTAAACACATGAAAACATGCAGAAATATCACATCCCCACAAGCACCACAGAATCTCATAGTACCCCCAATTGCTTCTGTTTTCTTCTGTAGTCCCTTTAAAAAACGCAATAGGTCATGACATGATATCATTTTCTCTCGTCATTTTGAGAGAGACTACTGAAGAAAACAGATATTTGGATTTGCCATAGGGCAGTCATTCCCAAACTTTTCTATGTGCCACATCTCTCGGAAATGTTTGTTTAATGTTTGCACTCACTAGAAAACCAGTAACACATTTGAAGATGAAGTCTAATTTCTAATTTTTAAACCACAAATTGAACCACATACAATACTGCAAGTGAACAGATTGAATTTAAAAACAACAACAACAACCACAAGCTTTTCACCCATGCATAAAATGCCATTCTAAGTCGAGCAATTAGATTCTAATTCAGAAAAAGGTGTAAACTGTTGTAAATTCTTTCCTTTTGATGAAATAAACTATGGGACTACTATCAATGCAACATAGCCACTTCTCAAAACCCAGGGCACCTGGTTGAATCATGATTCATGATTCAAAGACATAAACCACTCTTTGTTGCACCCCCTGAAATTACATCTTGTACCAACTTGGGGTGTGGGTACCCCAGGCTGGGAACCCCTGCTGTAGGGGTCAGGGGAGGGAGAACTGGTTCCTGACTCCCCCATGGTTGCCTACCCCGCTCTATATGGCTCACACCTTAAATAATGCACTCCATCAAGGTAAGTAGCTTGTACTTTCCTGGACCCCTTTTAAAAATCAGTGTTACACTGCTTCAGTCTTCTGGTATAGAGGCTGGCCTTAGGAGTGTGTGTGTATGTGTGTGAAAAAAGCCATTCCTTGGGTTCATTAAGAGGTCTACCATTTGAATGTGGTGATTTACTTGCTTAGTATATGTTAGTCAAAACCTCTCTCTCTTATAACTATCTTCATTAGCCCCCCCCCCCTCCCCATTGAATATTCTGGTTAAGTTGCAGCTATTTCTCTTATATTTTTTAGTAGTGAAGACAAAAATAATTAATTTACCTACTCTGCAATCATTTTGGACAAAAGATATTCCAACACCTATTGTTCCTCTCCCTGCTTTTATCATGACAGATAAAGCAAAGCCATTTCATATACATCAAATAGTGTTTATTGCAGACTATTGGCTGAGTCATGTGAAAAAGGCACCATGAAAATTAATAAAACTAGATGATTAATTTCTTCTAAATGACATGATGGGCTTTTGATGCCTTTATATACAAGTGACAGAATAGAACATTTTGAATAGAGAAAATAAAAAAAGTCATGATGGATTCCCCCCCCCCCCAATAATGTTTATTAGGATTTTGTTTTTGTTTTTACTATGCTTAGCTTAGCCATATTTTAAAAGATTTAATTTCAAAATGATCACTTCATTCTCTCAAATATATATTTTTAACATTTATAAATACCCTTACTGTCTGAACCTGCAAAAACTGGGCTATCCTTTCTATTTCACTGGTGAAGTTAAAGCAGAAAACCAAAGGCAATACTCTTAAGAAATAATACTGTGAATAACCACATGGATAGCCCCCCAAAAGAAGGTCCAACTTCCCCCTTTTAAAAACTGATACTTGTGCTATTGCTTCCATTATTGGTGGCTTTATTGGTTTGTGCTTATTCCCAGTGGAACAGCAATAAAATTGGAATCCAGAATAAATTATTTTGCTATCTACATTTCCATTAAGAAATCATCTCTTGATGCTGTCCAAAGGATTTAATCTGTGCTCATATTAAGATCAGGGTTGTGGATGATACCAAAACCACATGGCCTCCATTTTCTTGGCAATCAGGAACTTTTTAAATAAACCTGGATAACATTATGCTAAAAAATGGAACAGGAGAGTGGTGTCTAAACCCTTCCATGTCAGGGTGCTGGTGAATCATCTTCAGATTTTAGTCTGAACACGAAAATTGCTCCCCTGGGCACTAAACCTTCTCTCTTATATAAGTTTAGCACTTTGGACAGGTCCTTTAAAGTTCATACACAAATTCAAGAGTGAATTCACCATTCCATTGATATGGTACCCACTATACACCACTGGAAAGAGGCCATCACTGGGGAACAAAGCAATTGGGATGAAGAGACCCCTGGCCACAGTGAACTCCTTAGGATCCCCAAGGGCAGTGTGGTAAACATATGCTCAATGTCCCTTTCAAATCAACGGGACTACTCTGGCTGGATCCCACACGCCCTTTGGGTTCACAACCAGATCGAAGACTTCAACATGTTTTAAACCCGCCAGCTCAGTGTTGTTGAATGGTCAAAATCAGTGATGGGATTTCACTTACCCACTCACAAAGAAGAAAAGTGTGAACTGATGTTTTTTTCCACCCACCAGCCTCAGGAGGACTGGTTCAGAACCCCTGAAAAATTCTGCCTTAAATATACTTTTAAATCAAAGGGGGAAGAAGAGGGCAACAGTAGCTCTACCTCACCTCCCCTTTAATGTCCCAACTGCATGCTTTCTTTATGGCATCAAATTGTATCTACATAAATAATGACAACCAGCCAGACATTTCCCTTTCATGGCTTTCTAAAACAAAGTGCGATGGAACAATGCCAGGAACAATGGGATCTCTCTCTCTCTCTTTTTAACAATAACAAAACATAGAAAAGACATTTAATGACCACTGCTCTCATCAAAAGACTCCACTCCTGAGTCTGTTGCAGCTGCGCTGAGTTTCTCTTGCCGTCTTCGCATGATCTCTTGCAATTCTGAACTTCCACTGGTAGCCTGTGAAATCAGAAGAAAGACAGGGGGAGAGACTGCGACCCAACACCTTTCTTTTTCTGCACAAGCAGATCTTTCTGAGTTCAAACATAAAATGACTGAATATAAAAAATACTCAAAGCTAGGTTCCAGATCCTGTATGGCACAGCACTGTGTGATTGGCAGGAGGAACTATGCTATATCTATCATCTGAAATTCTCCTCCTCTCAGGCTTGCTGTTTAGCCAATGCAGACCTCCCTCCCACCCTCAACATTGCTGATGGAAAGGGGAGACCAGAGAAACATTTGGCTGTGTCCCATAGCTAGCAGCAACTTGATGACATAAGCTGTTGAGATCCACCAAGGTTTTCCAGAGTTATCAAAGGAAGATATCATCAAAGTTATAGCCTTTAATGTTATGAGACTGGGTTTGGCTATTCTTTCCTCCTTCCCTCCTTTTCTCTCAGCTTGATCGTAAGAACTTTTTAAAAAAATCATGTCTGTTTTGGATTAGCTTCATATTTCCATGTATCTGATCCTGGACAAACCACTAAACCAGGAATGGGCAACTGTGGATGGCTAGAGGGCTTCATCACCCCCAACGAGACATTGGAGGGTTGCACCCTGCACTGCAACCACTTGCACACAAAAAATGGCCTCTAAATGTCATCTAGGGATCATGGATGCATTGTCACCTTGTTCTGAGCCTTTCCTGAGTCTCTAGAGAGCATTCTGGGGGGTTTAAAAAATTAAACTAGGGTGTAGCATTACAGTTATATTATTTTTTAACCCTGGGAGCCTGAGGGCCAGAAAAACAGCCGGGGGGGGGGGGCGGCTGCATGTGACCCACAGGCTTCACTTTGCCCACTAAACTATGAATGCAAGTTAACATCAGACCATGGTTTATGAAGATGGCTTGTTTCAATCATCAAAGCTAAGACTTCAAAGACAAATAAACTGTACTTAATATAAATGAGAAGGTTCTGATCTCCTTATGCCTGCTAATTGGAGAAGGGCCACTAGGTTTGTCTTGGCTTGTTCTTTTAATATTAATCTAGGGTTAGTATTTACAACTAAATGTGAGCAAATAATAGTACCCTGCTTTCAAGAATGCACTCACACTGCATTGCATCATGCCTAGGTACAGAAACATCTGAGTTTCCTGAAACTGTGTAGCAACTACCTTACAGAGCATGGAAAGTTACTTTTTAAAAGTAAGTAATACTTTGGGAATGTATTTTATTCTCCTCTAATACAAAAAGTAGTAAGTTAGAGGTAGCACTGATACAAAAGTGCTAGTTATGAAGTAATTTGTTATTTTCTAACTCATTACTTGCAACATCTATTAGTTTCGCTCATTCCATGCTTGTGAAAAGACATCAACTTTCTACAGATAAAGTATGGTATTTATGCAGGGGAAAAAAGCCTCTGTACATACCTCCAGTGTAGCTTTTGAACAGTATTTTGGCTGTAGACTCTAGTCCTTCAGGACACACTGATTTTAACTCATCTTGTTGAGAGAGAACAGCTGAGCACCAGTAAAACACCAAGGCTGTTGACAGTCCTGTATGATTAGCAGTAATATATGAACAATAATGATTTACAGTCATGTTTTATATTTTAAAAAACCCACCATACTAACTGTTAATAGCATGGTATAGCAGTCTGAATCTTGCATTAGGGCTGTTTGACTCTGGTTTAACTGTCAGGGCTCAAATGCTATGGAATGCTGGGACTGTAGTTTTTGTGAGATATTTTGCCTTCTCGGCAGAGAGCTTGGGTGCGACAACAAACTATAAATCTCAGGTTTCCATAGGAGGGAGTGATGACAGTTAAAGCACTGCAACTCCATTAATTCTGCAATGTGGGATGCAAATGCAACTAACAAATGAATAACTAACTCCATTTAAATGCGGCTATTGAAAAGGTTCTCTGTAAGGTATGGGGATCTATTTTAATAACTGGCTGTGAACAGATCTACCCAAGAAGGGAAACATATTTTTTCCCAGGGCATTTCTCTGCTTTGCCCAATGGAACATGATCTGTGCTCTACCTCCTCAGACTCATTAGCACTGAACAATGGTTCAGTGGTTTCCTTAAACTAGGATCCAGCACAGGGAGGTTCACTTTTGACAATATTTCTCCCAACTTCGACACCCAGTACCTCAAGAAGGCAGGGAAGGCAGAGTCAAGTAAGTTCTCCCACTCAAAATTGTTGTAAAAGACCTTGGTTTCAGAGCCAAGGGTTTTGCTGTCAGGTCTTATGGCCAGGGGATGGTGGAGAGGGTAGTTTCACAGTTGCTAGGCAGACAGCAGGCCTTTAGCATGAACTAGAGAAAAAGGGCTCTAAAGGCACACTGAGTTGAATCTTTGGCCTGTAGCCACATTTTCACATTTCTGGAGAGGAGTCATAGTTGATGTTGACTACTGGGGCGTTAGAGCGTGGCACATGGAATTTCTTTTGGGAGCACTCCGGCCAATGGTGAGTCGGTGAATGAGTTCATCCGGGACTTCTCCATGAGATTCCTTCCTAAAAGAAGAAAGAGAAAGAAAGGACTGCTTTTCAAGATTTATAAAGAAGTGACTGAGTCCCTTTCCAGATCACTGCCCCAGTGCAAGGTCCATTGTGTTGCCCCTTGCACACTGCAGAGGCACAGTGAAGAGGGTATAGTTTTTGTTGCATGGATGATTTCAAAAGCCTTGTGCAACATTACACAAACATATGTGTAACAGTGTAACCCATTCTAAATATAATAGCAGGATTCCATGTTGCTGATATGTTAATTTAGGTCTTTAATTGCCTTCTCTGCAGAGTAATCCTACCATCAGGTGGTCTTGGGTGAATCACACACTCTCAGCCCTTGAAAATTCTGTGATAGGGTTGCTATAAGTTCGAACAACCTGAAGGCACACAACACAACTGTCTATCAGGACAGTTATGAGGGGTGTTAACTGACTAGGAAAATAGAACAAGTGAGATATGTCACCTGGAGTCCCTGCACGGGGAGGAAGACAGGAGATGAGGTGATGATGATGATGATGATGATGATGATGATGATGATGATGATAGTAATAATAAATAATAATAATAATAATAATGTGGAATCAATGGTAGAAGCAGGGCCACCCAAGACAAATGGCAGCCTAAAATGGAGCATCCAACCAAGGCAAGGTATGTAGCGGAATTTGGAAGAGTTAAGTAAGAGTCATGAGTCATGAATATGTCTTTAACACATTGCTGTTTATCGTTTTTTAAAAAATATTTTCACAAAAGCAATCAAAAACAGAAAAAGCCCCACCCCCATTCATTGCACAATGTATTTGATTTGATTCCTGCTTTTCTTCCAATAGGGAGCCAAGCGCTCTTTAATAAGTCCTTAAAGAACAATACTTAGATGTTGTAGTTTCCCCCAAAATATCTGTTACAGATAATGTTTTATAATTCACACATGCACTTTTAAGCTCTAGGACATAAAGCTAATTAAATTATTTGGATACAAAGGCAGAAAATCCCATAGGCATCTCTCCTGCACCCCAATAATAAAAAGTATATATATAACAAATTGGATAAAGAAGATTTGTCTGCTTTGCGTGACTGCCTAAATCTCTTGCTTTAGGCAACGGCTTCATTCTGTTCAACATGAGCTGAATGCTTAGTGACAATAAGCTCAACAGAAGGAGCATAAGAAGCTGTCTTATACTGAGTCAGATCATTAGTCCATCTAGCTCAGACGTCCAGTTAGGTCAATCCTTTCTCATTTTACCTAGGAATACTAGGGATTAAACTGGGACTTCTGCATACAAAACATTTTGCTTCCAAAACCATCCTCTACAGCCCTTTATTGCCTCTCCTGACAGTGGAGGCCCTGCCTAATCCCTCCTGGAACTGGTAAAATTTAAACCGAGGTAGTGTGGTGTTCAAAATGTTGTGTGGATTACAGATCCCAGACCTAGCCACACAAGCAAGGGTGACAGATGCTGGGAGATGTAATCTAGCAACATCTGGAGGGTTGCAAGATTTGCATTCCTGTTTTAAGCAGAGATTGGGGACAGATCATGAGGGGTTTGTTCCGAGATCAAAAGGGCTAGAAACCTGGCTCTCTTTTTTAAAGCTGAAAGTGAAAAATCTGCTGTGTCCAGATACACTACATAAACGTAAAGAAAGTAACCTCCTTTTAACTCACATGATTTTCTTATATTAAACAACCAAGCACAAAAGACAGAGACACTCACGATCTACAGGAGTTGTTTTTGCCTTTGTGCATCTCTCCCCACCATCACTGACGTGCTGCTCTGGCGGCTGATGGCTCAGGGTACCTTTGGCACAGGAACAGGGACAGGTGCTGAATGCTGGGAGGGAGAGGAACGGGAATCGGTGTCTGAGGTGCGATGGAGCAACAGGG
Source organism: Sceloporus undulatus (assembly GCF_019175285.1). Classification (NCBI taxonomy): domain Eukaryota; kingdom Metazoa; phylum Chordata; class Lepidosauria; order Squamata; family Phrynosomatidae; genus Sceloporus; species Sceloporus undulatus. The sequence continues at coordinate 16,892,146 of NC_056526.1, read as the reverse complement.
TTTTGGGTCAGTTGCTTTGGAACAAAGTCTGTCCTTTGCTTCTGCAGGTATGAAAAGAAATTGTTTTAATTTTGGACAAAGATGAAAAAAAATCTTCCAGGGTTTTGGGGAAAGATTAAGCCCTCTACAAAGAAAAAACATCACACAATGAATCAGTGAGGCATGCCATAGAGGCATGACAAGGTAACACATATACTCCCACAATGGGAGGTTGGGAAAAAACAAAACAAAGAAGCTGGAATTTACCAGCAAGTTGTGGAGGATAGCCAAGAATTATACATCCATAATCATTTGTATTTATGGTCCCTACATATTCATTATCATGGCACTATGGACACAATCCTAAAAGTCCCCTGATCCTTTTTTTACCAAGCAACGGTCACTGCGAGTTATGGAGGCTGCTCTCCTATCAACTGGGGTGCAGTGTACTGAGTTTCCATCCTTCTGCCAGCAATCTCTAGTGAGAGACTGAGAGGTGGAGTGTAGGCAGAGTTCATGCTTCTGATTGTTGCCCCAGAGTTCACTGGAGGGAGGGAAAAATCTGCAAAAGTCACACAAGGGGTACTGGTATCTGCATGATTTGGTTCCAGGACACATTCACCCACCTGTGGTAACAAGATCCATGGATGCTCAATTCCCATGAATATAATGGATATCAGAATGATGTCCTTTATATAAATAGTAAAATCAAGGTTGCTTTTGGGAATTTTTTAAAAATATTTTAAAGTCATGGATGCTTGAATTCATGGAAGCAGAACCATGGATATGGAGGGCCAACTGGATGTTAGAAATAAAAAAAAAACCTGGTGTGTCTCTCAGTGTGTCTTTGGTGGTTACACAGGCCGCCCCTTTGGGGCAGCCTGTAGGCGCTTCTCTCCCCACGATGGGGCTCAGCCCAGAACGGCAGCTTCTGGGGCCCCGATCCACCGCTTTCCAGGCCATGGGGAAGCGGCAAAAGCGGCCTGGAAAGGGGTGCCTGGGGGCTTCAAGCCCTAAGGACACCCGGTGGCAGGGGGGAGGAGGAGACTTTCTCCCTTGCAGCATCGCTGGCGAGCTGTCTAAAGCGCACCAGCGATGCAAATCACGGAGCTCTCCTTTGTGCACCGTGAAAAGGGTGCTCTAGGTACCCTCACCGGCACAAAGGCGGCACGTTCGTGACGTCGTAATGGCGGCCCCCGTGTGGAACGGGCGCCGCCATTTTGTACGGACTTGACGTACTAGGGTTAGGGGCGTCCGGAAGGGACGCCCTTTCTAACCCTACTACGGATCATTCCATGCGGAACGGGCCTTAGCCTCTCACTGTCCTTTCACACAAAAGTCCACTCTGAATTCTCTTTCAAGTTTTCTGAATTGGAGGCAACCCAAGTAAACAATCAATCAATTTTAGTAACTAATTAATGGTTTTGGTCTAATAATCTTTAGATCTGGGTGGAATATCGTGCTGCTGTTGTTGGAAGTCCAACAGTCTTGGTGTTCTACTGAAGATCATGGGATCTATCAAGTTGATCCTGATTTATCTTATGTCAATGTCTTTATAGCCCAGTTTGTTTGGCTTAAATCTAACGAAGGTTCATGTCATCACCCTCAGTTGCAATCCTTTAATATTAGACAGTTTGCTATAAGAAACAAAGTGTGGAGCAGGCTTTTAGAAGTGCAACAGATTTTATGGCCAGTCTCCACAAAACTTTTAACACACAGCATTTTTGCACAACGTTGTATATGAGAGAATTACCTCTGAGAGTTCTCCCAGTAATTGCTATGTGAAAAGTGAAGTAAATGAAAGCAAATTAGGCAGGTAAAACAACACTGGACCTTCAAGCATAAATTGGAAACCCTCCAAAAATTAAGTGGCATTCAGTGGCTCCTGACAATGGCACTAGCTTGCCAATTTTTCTATAACAGCATTCTTACAATCACTCGTGGCCACAAAGGTGAAGACATGAAATAGAACAAACCATGGCACAGGATGCAATTAGACAATACATTATATTGTGTCCTAATATAATAAAATATATCATGTTATCTAACTAATTACATGAGGCAATACACCATCTTTTCTTCCCTGTCAAATACCATTAATATGGCTGAGATATGCACAAAAGTACTAATGGACACCATCAGGGCTAGAAACCTATTACAAATAGAAATCTTTGGTTTTGAACCAGAATTCTTCAAGCAGTTTGTATGGGATTTTGCAAGGCATATTTTCAGTCCCTCTTCTGGAATGGAGACTGAGCTTAATGCCCAACTTAGAAACAAAATAAATATAACTGATTGGGAGGGTGGGGATGGGGAAGAGGCATAGGGCATGTCTGCTCCTTCTTTTCCCCACCTCCCATGCCTTTAACTGGCTTCCCAAAGGGAATGCGGGGGAAGAGGAGGTATAGGTGTTTGTCAGCTCTTCCTCTTTCCCCACCCTCCTGTGCCCACAGAGAGAGCTCTGTATGCCAAAAAGGGCACGTGTGCTATAGGTTCTCCACCACTGGTCTAAGGGATACCAGTGAGCACCAGTATGGCATAGTGGTTTCAATGTTGGACTATGATCTAGAGATCAGGGTTCAATTCCCAGCTCTACCATGAAACCCAGTTGGTGACCTTGGCCAAGTTACATGCTCTCAGCCTCAGGGGAAGGCAATGGCAAAAGATCCTCCTCTGAACAAATCTTGCCAAGAAAATCCCATGACTTAGGATCACCATAAATTGGAAATGACTTCAAGGCACACAACACATGCGCATGCACGCGCGCACATACACACACACCAGCTTCTTAATATATCACCACAAATATGAATAGCTAAAGCAAAGTTCACCCAGTCTCCATACCCACTGTGGGTCACACCAACACTTCCTTAAGGAACTGGCTCCGGTTTGCTCAGAATGGTGGCATGTTTCTGCTGCAGCAAAGCTTGTGAGTGCCCTCTTTGTTTTTAAAGAATACTCATGGTCCCTGGAAGCTTTGGGTGTGTGGTTCTCTGAGAAATGCTCCAGGGTCTGGAAGAATGGCCTTGTAGCTTAATACGGAGTGTGGCCAGTGTGATTCCTACACAGTGACAGGGCCTTCTCAGTGGTGGGTGCTATAAACAGAGATTAGCCAGATTCCCTCCCTTGCTCACTCTGAATAGATAGTAACGGGTCCAACATTTAACAACCAACCTGCTCTTTTTTATGACATTCTTGGTTATGTTTTTACTGCTGTTGGTTGACTACTGACTCTCTTTTAGTGAAGTACTATGTACGCAACTGCCGTTTGTTTAATATAAACCTCTTTGGTTATTTTTAACAGGAAAATGGCATATAAATAATGGATTAAACAAATAACTATAGATTTCCCAGGTTAGATAAATGGAGAAGGGATGTAGAGGTATAGATCTCTTTCTTCCTAGCCCTATTCAATGTCACTGCCAAAAGGTCACTTTTTTGGCCCGTATCCTCCAACTAGCATGGCCAACAGACAATGTTGTGTGGTGGATTCTGGAAGCTACAGTCCAAAAATGTAAAATTTCCAAAGTCTGTTTTCTCTGAATGAAAGAAACCTCTGACCCTACACTCCTTGTTTTGCTCAGTACAAGTGGATTTACTGCTTTATTTTTCTCCATGCAACCTTTCTATCTCAAAATTGTGTGGACAAAACACACAAAGAAAAATCCCCATGTGAACTTGGGTACAGTTCTGCATGCTACTATTTTGTTTTCAAAAGCAGAGTCACTTCCTTTGGATAAATCTTTTTATCCTGGGTTGGGGGGGGGGGGAAGGAAAGGGAATTCAATGCACTCACGACTGAATTGCACTTCCACTAAAAAGAGAAACAAACTATCCGTTTATAGCTAGAATGCTACTGTAAGGATTATTGGCAAAGACTTAATGGCAATTCTGGCAAGCACAGAAGGAGCACCTGCCCATGTGGATTCCCTCACTGTAACATATTTCCCAGGCAGTGGAGAAAAAAAAAGGGGTTGGGAAAGGGAAAGAGGGCACTTGGCAGGAGATACTTGTGTTGGACCTGCTGATGCTGGCAGCTGATCTGGGCCTGAGAAATGTGTGTGAAAGAGAAGCTGTGCTCCCACAGAGAGCCATTTGCTGGAAATTGCTAAATAAAGACACTTGGGGGAAGGTTTTCTGGTAGAGTCCAAAGAATGTGCAGGGCCCCAGAGACCAGGAAGCCAAAACTGGCAAAGAATCCTTGTTGTCAATTGCTGTCAAGTCAACTTAGATTTATGGTGACCCTATCAATGAGAGACCTTCAAGTCATCCTATCATCAAAAGCCTTGCTCAGGTCTTGGAAACTTAGACAGTAGCTTCCATGACTGAATCTATCCATATGCGGTCTTCCTCTATTTCCTTCTACCTTTCCAAGCATTATTGTCTTTTCTAGTGACTCTCTCTTCTCATGATATATCCAAAGTACATCAGTTTCAACTTAGTCATCGTGGCTTCTAGGGAAAGACCAGGTTTGATTTGCTCTAGGACCCATGTATTTGTCTTTTTTGCAGTCCACGGTAACCGTAGAACTCTTCTCCAAAACCACATTTCAAATGTTTGTTTGTCAGCGTTAATGGCCAAGGTCCTTTGGCAAAAGGAATGATAATAATTATCATAGTAATTTTAAAACTCATTTAAGCAGTGTGAGTACTGAAGAGCCAAAATGGAACATGCTGAACTATATGAGGGCAAGGATGGACAAAATCAGTCTGTTTCCACTGTTTCCCAATTTTAAGTAAGTTTTCTCATCTTTGTTCTGTCCCATTTCCATGTTAATCTGCATGGGAATAAAAATGTGTACAAAATCCATATTTAAATATACCTTTGTGGGTGTATTCCTTCTTTGTGTGGGCCAGATATCCTTCTCTAAACTTAGATAAGAGCAAGACAGAACTGGAACTTTCTGGATGGATTAGGAGACATCACCTGACCCACTCTTTTACTGTAAGAGCTCCCCTGATTGATTTCTTGGGAACTCTTAGTTTTGGCTACAACCAGTAGGCAGCAAGTGACATACAAAATGACCCAGATGTGACCAGTTAAAGACTCTTAGCAAACTCAAATCCTGGCATGATTCCACTACTCATATTGCTTCTTATCTTTGCTTGGATGCTACATAAACCCACAAGAGTATATCATGATGGCACCCTTCTCTTGTTCTGCTAATATGAACCAGAATTGTATGGCTCATTTTATTTTATTTATTACACTTATGTTCTGCCTTTCTACGAAAACATGATCCAGACTGTTAAATATTGACCAATAAAGAATTCCAGTCCTGCTTCCCTTTTTCTAGGATAAGGGCATTACCAGATTGCTTGGAGACGTGTGGTATTTCAAGAAGGAACATAACACAGATTCTCTTTTCTTCCTTCCCCCATCTGTGGAGAGGGTTTGGAGTGAAGATAAGAACTAGGGCACAAGATACTACTGTGATGCTGGCACTTCCCCTCTGACCATCTTGTGTTCATGGGGACAGGAGGAACTGAGGTCTTACCCTGCTGGTCTCTGGCTGGTTGGAACTTAGTGTTCTGTAGCTTGGGTAATCTTCCACCATAGAGAAGACAGATTGAGAGGCAACGGGAGATGGAGCTGTATTTGCTCTATTCTGCGTTAAAAACTTTGCACTTTTTCTCAAAACAAAATCTTCCTAGCTTTTCAATGCACCTCTGTTGGGGCTTCAATGTGATCTGCCAGGTAGGTTCTTCCTAGACTCAGATATGCTTTTTGTCGGAGATAGAACCATTTCAGAAATTCCATTCTTTGGCTTCAGAAACCTACCTTATTTAAATACATGTTTAGTTTGTTTCAGAATAACTAACCCATTTTTAAAATGTCGACAATAGGAAGAATAAGAAAGAAGGATATTGAGAAGCTGGGACTGTCCAGAGAAGGGGGACCAAGATGATCAAAGGTCTGGAAACCAAACCTACGACAAATAATGAGAGGGTTGGGTATGTTCGTTTGGAAAAGAGAAGACTGAGAGGTGACATGATAGAAATTCTCAAATATCTGAAGGGTTGACCTTTAGAAGATGGAGCCAGCTTGTTTTCACCTGCTCTAGAGACTGGAATGAAAGCCAGTGGATTCAAACTACTGTAAAAAAAAAGAGAGAGAGAGATTCCAACTAAGCATTAGGAATCAATAGTGGAATCAACTGTCTCAGAGGGTGGTGGACTCTCCATCTTTGGAGGTGTTTAAAAAAAAGTTGGATGGGCATCTTTCAGGAGTGCTGTAATTGAATATTCCTGCATAGAAGGGGTTGAGTAGATAGCCACTTCTTTTCCTAATAAGCCATCCAGAGCCAATGCAAAGTGTAAGAGAAACCTGAGTATAGTCTCATAAATATGACCATAATTAGACAAATCTCAAGAAAGACAGAAGTATCAACACAGCAAAGTGTTGAGCATGCATCACTTCACTCAGTTCAAACACTGCAAACTAAGCAAGGAAAAGTCAGGGCTACTGTTTGTTGCAGTTTAACATAAAGGTCCTTGACCCAATTCTCAAATCATACTTACGCATGCATCCTGATTGCCCTTTCTGTGGGCTAAATCCAATTGCTAATCCCAACTAGAGCAGAATCATTGAGTCCAATGCAGAATGCAAGTCAACACTGATACAGGTCCTGATGATTCACTATCCAGTTTGGTACCTACTCTAGCGGAGGCTGGATTTAGCCTTTTGTTTTCAGTAGAAGTCTGCTCTTTTTTAACCCAACATGTGGTCATAGGAATCATTTGAATTTCCTGGTTTTTTTAAAATCCCAATCCTACCAGTATACCCCCTCCACAAAAAACAAAACAAAAATAAACAAACAAACAAAAAAAACAACAACAACCCTATCACACTCATGTAGAGCTTAATTCTACTGGAAGCCCAGCTGGTTTCTGTGCTGAGTGTAGAGAGAGATAGAATGAGAGCTAGAATTGCTGGAAGTGGAAGAGACACTTGTCTCTATGGTGAATTGGGAGTAGTAAAATAACTTCCTTTGTTGCCTGTCTTGTTTATTTCACTATGCTCAGTGTGGTCTGTGTGACTGCAAAGAGGTAACCTCTTATCTTCTCTCCTTCTCTACTGTAGGTTAAAAGTTGTTTATGACTCTTTGTTCTCCTCTTCTTCCTGTCCTGAGTCTGAGAGGATGAACCACAAGGATGCGTTGTCTTCTTATATTGCCACTTTATTGTTACAAAATCAATCTAGTATCTAGGAAAATAGGCAATCACTAGAAAATTCTATACTTTGTTACAAGAGTCCCTAAAGCTGACTCTTATCAGTGAAAGTAAGAAGAAAAAGTATCCTTGTAGCAGAGCTTCATGGTTTGTCCTCTCAGACTCAGGGCAGGAAGAAGAGAATAATAGGGTTCCCTACTATCCCTGGTTTAAGGTATCACTGGGGCTCTTGGAATATAACCCCTGCAGATACAGAGGCTGTACTGTAGATGTTAAAATTCTGGTATGAGATCAGGGTCAACGTATGTGTCTGTATTTTATTTTACTGAACTTTTACTTGTTTGTGTTTTGAATAGCAGAAATTAATGTACTTCATGACAACACACCAGTCAATTAGAAGATCTATGCCAAAGCTTTGAAGCCAAAAATATTTTTCAATAGCACACAAGGGCTACATACAAAGTATGAGAAATATTTGGGGCATTTAAAGCCTTATAAGTATCTTCTCTAAGAATTCCAAACTATAAAATTATCATTGCACACACATGCAAAAGTCAATGGAAGTTACAGTTCACACTTTCCGAGGGAATCAGAGTGGAGGAGAAACACCCTACCTTAAATAACTCAAATTCCCTCTTTGGCATCAACAGCTGTTAATGTATGACAAGTATTCAAAATTAAAACAAATGTAAAAGCAGAAATTATACAATGGCAGTGATAGTAGTGAAAGGGATAGTGGGAAACCACAGAATCCCTCCAAACTAAAAACAAAAAACACTATAAAGACTCTGCTCTGTGTTGCAGGGAGGGATCAGTTCAGCTTGCTTTTTAAAAAACAGTGAATCTATTCTGCATTTGCATAATTATCTACTGTGCCCTGAATCCAGAGCTTTGAAAATTAATGTTAAAATAATTAGCTACAGCTTCAATTCCAAAGTGCCCCCCAAAATCAGTTATGTACCTTTATAGTTACAGATTTTTAAAAGGCAACTCTTTATCTTCATGTTGTTCAAAAGAAACTAAAATAATATTTGGTGTTACTTTAAAAAACACACATCAGAATGCCACAAGGTACAAAACATGCCTAAGCTGCCAATAGTACAATACACACCTAAGTAGTGAAGTTACACCCTTCTGTATCTATCAAAAGGAACTAAAATAGTAACAGCTACACCATAAAAGAAACAATCTTCCTCCTTGGAAATTCTAGCTAGATATAGTTTAACAAGTTTAAAACAAATAACATTCAGCCATGCCTGTTTGGGGGAAAGGCTGAACAAGGGAGTAAAAAAAAAAGGTCTGTGGCATAGCCCTGCCAACCTATGCATGACTAGCAACATGAAAATCTGCCAGTTTAATTCTCAGGAGTTTCTCAGATTCTTAATGGTAATCTTGATCCAACCCATTTCCATATTGAATGGTGACATCAGGCTGTGAGATTTTTCCCCCCATACAATTTGTTTTTGCATTTTCTCATGTACATTTCCCCATGAAATGTTTGCATTTATGCACACATTTTCTTAATATACCTATTTTTTTCATGCATTTTTTGCAGTGACTAGAGAATGTTTGCATACATTTTTCAAATGTACACATTTTTAGTCAGGCTCTGAACAAATAGCTTTGTACACATTTTTCTCCTCTTGATCTTGGAAATGCATACATTTCCAAGATAGGATGCATTCTATTTTATTGGAGTTCTTAGGAGGTGCAAAATTAGTATTTCCATACAGAAATGCAAATCCAAGGGATTTCATTCGAATCCAACCCCTGACATGACCTTTCTTTAAAAAAACCCTGGGGATACCTGTATAGTATGTGTATAAGGCAGTTCCGCAGAACCAGGTTCCTGAGTTCTGAGAGGCTCTAAGATGTTGTTTGGCACAAATCCCGTGACTCCGTTTGCATTTTGAACTTTCCACCATTGCTTCCTGTCATCGAGGATCTGGAAGAAAGGAAATGGTATCACAAGAAAACTGGTCATGTCAGTGGATAGTGGTCCGGACACTATATTCAGAAAACCTAGCAAACGGGGGACATTTTTGCCATATATTTTTGGGACCATCCAAGCCAATTTAGGCCCAGGAAAGGCCTTTTCTAAAATCAAGAAGCATAGCAGAACTGACTTCCTTGTTACTTAAAAATGCTCACTTCCCATGCCTCCTAGAGGTTGTTTGAGGGCAAAAATAATTTTTGAATTATTTTATTTTATTTTATTGCAAGGATTGCAGCCCTCAATGATTTACCAGGGGCCTAATGCAGTCCCTTAACTTTCCCTAGTTGCCCAGCCCTTTTTTCCTGTCACTTGACAGCCTAAGGAATGCATTCTCCATGGTTCTTAGCTTAACAGTAATGCTGGTGTTTGAAAAAAGTCTCTTTTTTAGACTACAACTACCAAACACATAGCCAGCATGCCAGTTTTGGGAGGAGGAGTCCCCCCGCCACAAAAAAAGGGGAGTTTTGTGAATATTCTGGATAAAGTATATAAGCATATCCTTTGCATGCAGAAAGCAACATTTCAAGATCTGATAATCCCAGTGAAGGGGGTTAGGTAATAGCTGATGGGAAGATCCTATGACAGGAAAGCTAGAGAGCTGCTTTAGGTCAAAACAGACACCATTGATCTAATTGACAAACCATATCAGGCGGCTGCAGGCTGAGTCTCCCTTATATATAATTCTGAAATCCAAAATATCCCCAAAACCAAAACATTTTTCATGGGTGGGTAAAACAGTGACACCTTCATTTTGTGATAGTACACAATGTACACAAACTTTGTTTCATGCATAAAATTATTGAAAAGATTGTATAAAATACATTCAGGCTATGTGTATAAGGTGTATATTAAACATAAATGATTTTTTTTGTTTAGACTAGGATCTCCTCTCCAAGGTATCTCATTATATAAAGATATACAAGTGAGCACTAAAGTTAGAATCATCCAATCCATTGTATTCCCCATCACCATGTATGGATGTGGAGCTGGATAGTGAAGAAAGTAGATAAAAAGAAAATAAACTCATTTGAGATGTGGTGCTGGAGAAGAGTGCTGAGAATACTGTGGGCAGCCAAAAAGACAAACAAATGAGTTATTGAACAGATCAAGCTTGAAAACCAAGATGACTAAATTGAGGTTGTTGTACTTTGGCCACATCATGAGAAGGCAAGACTCATTAGAAAAAATAATGCTTGGGAAGGCAGAAGGCAATAAAAAGAGAGGAAGACCACATGCCAGATAGACAAACTCAATCAGAGAGGTCAGAGAGGCATGGATTTGCATGAAATAAACACAGCAGTAGAGGATAGGCAGTCTTGGAGATGTCTCATCCACAGGGTTGCCATGAGCTGAGGTTGACTCAAAGGCAGCTAACAACAATAACAAATGCAAATACAAGTATTTCAAAATCCAAAATCTGAAACACCTCCGGTTCCAAGCATTTCAGATAAGCAAGACTCAATCTGCACTTGTGTTCTGATTTACTCATTTCTCCAATAATAATAATAATAATAATAATAATAATAATAATAATAATAATAATAATA
>NC_056526.1:16857831-16881442 GCF_019175285.1 Sceloporus undulatus | reverse complement strand
TTTATTTGTATCCCGCTCCTCTGAGAACAATTGGGGCAGCTAACAAGTTAAAAATACAAAACATATCAAATCCCTAGTACCCTCCCCACCTTAAAAAGGTATTAAATCTAATAGAGAATTAAAACCATACAAGTTAAAACTGACCTAAAGGTCACACAACATAACAATAATCAATATAACAATAATCAATGGGAGCGGCGGTATCTATTTATTCATTTATTCGTTCTATGGTGCTCGTATTGCGTCCGCTGAATCGCGTCCGGCAGAGTTGTTCAGGGTGGTCAGGGAGCTAACTCAGCTCCCTCCCGCCCTGAACCAGATCCTTGAACCTTCTAAGGCCTGCTGTGACTTGTTTAACAACTTTTTCGTGGATAAAACTTCTCGTATAAGCGAAGGTCTGAACGCCGACATTATGGCAGAGCCTGAGGTAGAAGTGTCCAGAGCCTCCGTGGACTATGTTACACTGGATCAGTTTGAGTTGGTGAGTACCGAGGATGTGGACAAGATCCTCGGAAGTGTTCGGAAAACAACCTGCTCTCTTGATCCCTGCCCCTCATGGTTAGCGGCCCAGGGGGGACCGGTGGTAACTACTTTGTTACGCCGGATTATCAACACCTCTCTCAGGGATGGGCGCTTTCCATCGGATCTTAAATTGGCCATCGTAAGACCGATCCTAAAAAAGCCCTCCCTTGACCCCCTGGTACATAACAATTATCGGCCTGTTTCGCTGCTACCATTTTTGGGGAAGGTGATCGAGAGGGCGGTTGCGCTCCAGCTTCAGACGGTCTTGGATGAAACGGATTATCTGGATCCATTTCAAACTGGCTTCCGGGCGGGTCACGGGGTTGAGACGGCCATGGTCGCCTTGGTCGATGATCTCCGTCTGAGCGCTGACCGGGGAAGCGTGTCCCTGTTGGTGCTCTTGGACATCTCAGCGGCTTTCGATACCATAGACCATGGTATCCTTCTGGGACGCCTGGCTGAGGTGGGAATCGGGGGCACTGCGCTCCAGTGGTTCCGATCCTACCTCTCAGGGAGGTCCCAGATGGTGCAGCTGGGAGACGTGTGCTCCAGCGAGCGGGCCCTTAAAACCGGGGTCCCTCAAGGAGCCATTCTGTCTCCCATGCTATTTAACATTTACATGAAACCGCTGGGAGAGATCATCCGGAGACATGGGGCGCGGGGTTATCAGTACGCTGATGACACCCAGATTATTTTCTCTATGTCTCCGACTGATGCAGTGACCGGGGATGGCGTCTCTCCTCTCGTGGCCTGTCTGGAGTCAGTAATGGACTGGATGAGGAAAAACCGACTCAAACTGAATCCAGAGAAAACGGAGGTACTAGTGATAGGTTCCCCCGGTCCAGGAATGGCGGTGGTTCCACCTGTCCTGAACGGGGTCACGCTCCCTGTGAAGGACTCCGTGCGCAGTCTGGGAGTGCTTCTTGATTCGTCGCTTCATCTGACTGCTCAGGTGAATGCGACGGTCAAGAGCACTTGTTACCAGCTTCGGCTGATTCGCCAGCTGCGCCCATATCTGGACCGGAGGGACCTAGAAACTGTGGTACATGCTCTGGTAACTTCGAGATTGGACTTCTGCAATGTACTCTACATGGGGCAACCCTTATACCAAACTCGGAAGTTTCAAATGGTACAGAATATGGCAGCCCGGCTGGTCACTGGTGTATCCAGGACCAGCCATATAACACCTGTACTTAAAGACCTTCACTGGCTGCCCGTTCGCTTCCGAGCTCAATATAAGGCGTTGGTTATTACCTATAAAGCCCTAAATGGCTTGGGCCCAGGATACCTAAAGGACCGCCTCTCCCCGTACAATCCGCCTCGCACCCTCAGAACATCTGGGCAGCAATTGCTGAAGGTGCCTGGGGCCAGGCTAGCTTCTACTTCTAGAAGGGCCTTTTCTATAGCTGCCCCAGCCCTTTGGAATACGCTGCCCACCGAGCTCCGCTCATCTACCACCCTGGCCCAATTTAGGAAGGATCTCAAGACCTTCCTATTTAAGCAGGCATTCCCCGATTAAGATCCTGTGGGCCTCCCCTCCTCTTCCGTGGCCATGAGGACGGGCGATGGGGCTTTTATTGCTGCTTTTAGTTTTATTGTTGTACTGATGTATTGGTGTTTTGTGTTTTTAACTTGTATTTGTGTGCACTCATTGCACTTTTGTAAGCCGCCCTGATCTTTCTGGAAGGGCGGGATAAAAATAAAGATTTTATTATTATTATTATAGGAGTTTCCTGAGGCCGGGTTCCCTGAGGTTCCCCAAGACTGTGCAATCCAACTAACCCTGTTCAGCAAAGAATTTTCTAACACAAGATAAGCTGTTTTGGGGAGATGATTCAACAAGGGGGCCACGCATGGCAGAAAACTATTTGAGTGTTTGTATCAAAACAAGTATGTTATTACCTCTAAAATGTCATCCTTCATGACAGAGAGTTCACTCTGGTTTCTTCCCACAAAGTCATACTTGGTTTTGGCATATTTCTTGGATGGGGTTTTATGTGCTTCATAATTTCTACAAAACAAAAAAGCCAAACATTACTCTGGCTACAATTTGCTGCAAGAAGAGCTGAGGAGAGCGAAGAAACAAGCTTTGTCAGCCAGCAAATATAATTAGGGATGGTGATTTGCCCAAAATTTACTACCATGCAAGGGAGGCAGTCATCCATCACAAAAGCAAAAAAGCTGGGAAGAGGCAACCACACTGTTAACCACTGAATCAGTTGTAAATATTCAGTTGGTATGGATGGATCTGTGCCTGCAGACATACCCACATGCTCTCTGCAGCACAAAATGAAAGATTTTAAACAAGACAGGCAAATCCCATTGAATGTGTGTGCCTCTGCTCACCTCCCTGCCACCAAATGAACATGATTTTCACTGCTTTATATTTCAGAAAATCATGAGAAATTGTATTGCACTTAATAGCATCATGCTATCATACAAATAAGCATAAACGAGAACCATGTAAAAATTTGCACAAAGGTTACCAAGGCAATGTTTAGCCTTAAAGTTAAATGGCACTCCCCAGAGGACTGATAAAGCTTTAATTTTAGAGCTTTGGGATATTTCTTCCTGAATATCCCATTTGTAAGGTTCAGTAAAAGAGGGGGCTATAATTGTAAAAAAAAAAATCATTCATAAAATGTATATATGAAGTTCAGATAAAGTGAAATGCATTACAACATCTCACAAAGTTAAGCACCCAAAACAGAAAGCAGTTTTATACAGAGTTGGACTCTTGTTTCAGTTCAGAGCTTGGAAATGGTACCATTACAGACTACAACTCTCAGAATCCCCTTCCCTATGCTGGCTGGAAAGGCTAAGAGTTATAATCCCAAACAGAAGCATTTCCAAGATCTGTTCAATCTGTTGTGATCTCTAAGGGTGCATCTGCACAGCAGAAACAATACATTTTGACACTACTTTAATGCTGCAGCTCCATCCTAGGAAATCGTGGAATCTTTAGTTTTACAAGGCATTTAGCCTTCTCTGCCAATGTGTGCTGGTGCCTTACCAAATAAAAATCCCAGGATTCTGTAGGATGGAGCCATGGCAGTTAAAGTGGTGTTAAGCTCTACAATTTCTACAGTATAGATGCACCTCTGCCTTCAGACAAGAGTCTTTCCCAGTCCTATCTGATGAAACCTGAGATTACTTGGGGAGTTTTGTATGCAAAGCTTTGCGACTGAGTTCTGCTCCATCACCCAGGCCACTAAAAGTAAGCCAAGGAACAGTTTTTTTTTCTATTATAGACATCTGTCTTCAGAAGCCAAAGGAGCCAAGAGGTTACCTATCAAAAGCTTCAGATTTTTTATTATTATTTACAATAGAGGCAACATATTTTTATTTTAAATTATAGTCCTTAATCAGAGTTTGGTCAAGTTCCTTTTTGAACTACAACTTGCAGAAACTCCCTGCCGTCATGGAGCTGTCTGGGGATTCTGGATGTTGTCATCATCCAAAAAATAACTTGGCTGAGCTCTGAGGGCTTTATATTTAAATTGGCATTACTGTCTCTCAATATGCTTTCTGTCCCAGTGTCAGGTCAAATGAAGCATTCATACAATGACAGACAATACTCATATGAGTCCATAACAAGACAAACCAAACAGACAACAATAATGCAATGGCTGTGAAATACTGCATGTCACACAAAAAGAAATGCATTTTTTTTGAGGGGCATCCATGTATCGTCAACAGCTGATCCTGAACACACCTTTTGCGTGGTTCAGCAGACACCTAGCTCTTGGTTGGCTGTGGAGAACTGTCACAACTAACTTGAAAAGAGGAACAGAAAGAAACCAAAGAATTCCCACAGACTGACCCTCAGTTATCCAAAAGTTTAGTAGTCTTGACGCCAGTGCAGTGCTCAATATAACTCTGCATGAACGTGAGCCAATATAAGTAGGCATTTCATTGTCCCCAACCTTTGGGGCAGTATGCTTCTTCTGCACTCCATCATATTGATCCCAACCCATTTGGATAAATGAGGTCCACAATGTTGAGGCTGAAATTTAGATGCTTGAATAGAAGGCACACGAAAGTAAAAGGTACACTTTGACAAGACAAGAAGAGCACACAGTGTGAATATCACAGTATAAGAACTCTACTCCCAGAAGTTCTCATTAAATCACCTGCTTTTCATGTTAAGCTTGTGTATCATGTGAGAATGGGATATCTAATAACCTCCCAGCAAGATTTACAGTGTGTTGGTGTTTGTTTGAATTCAGAGACATGTGTTTGTCTTTTGCAGTATGCAAAAGGATCTTGGAACATCTTTGAGGCTGTGAGAAAAAGAAATTGTAGCATAATCTTCCTGAGATGCATGGAGTTTGTTTGTTCGTTTCACCAAGTGAAAGGCTATTCATGAATTAGGCCATGCAGGGAGGTCAAGGTGATCAAAGTCTGAAAGCATATGTTGCAGCTCATGGGGAAAAGTTTTTTATGATGTCCTTTGTTGCCTATATTTTGGGATTTTTTTCTTAATCATGATATGCTTAAATTACTTTTAATGCTACTGGTAAATGCTAATGCTAAGTATCAGTGTGGTGTAGTGGTTTGACCATTGCACTATGACTCTGGAGACCAGGTTTCAATTCCCAGCTCAGCCATGAAACCCATTGGGCGACAATGGACAAGTCACATGTTATCAGGGGAAGGCAATCGCAAACCTCCTTTGAACAAATCATGCCAAGAAACCTCCATGATAGGTTTGCCTTACCATCGCCATAAGCCAGAAATGACTTGAACGCACACAACACACACACACACAAGTTATATCCTAAGGAGTCAGCATGGTGCAGTGGCTTGAGTGCTGGACTATGCCTCTGCAGACCAAGGCTCAAATTCCAGCTCAGCCATGTAAACCCACTGGGTGATCTTGGGCAGTCACACTCTCTCAACCTCAGAGAATGGCAATGGCAAACTAACTCTGAAGAAGCTTGTCAAGAAAACCATGTGATAGGTTCGCCTCAGGGTCACTATAAGTCAGAAACGACTTGAAGGCACACAACAACAAGTTGTATTTTAACTTCTGTGTGATGTGACCTTTTAACTGTGGCCTGGAACAGATGGGCCTTTCGTGATGCCCTCGTCGTGTGCTAGGGTTGCCTCGGGGTGGCGCGCCCACACGCCCCTCAACCCTAGCACATGACGAAGGCATAACAATGGTGGCACCCTGTATACATGGGTGCTGCCATTGTTATGTAAGCGCCGTGCATCACTTACATAATGAGTGCGCCAATGGCTTGTTACGCTGCCGCCATGGCATAAAAAGAACCTGCTTTTCACGGGTTCTTTTTTCGCTGGTGGGAAGCTGCACAGTTTGGCAGCTGCAGCTCTGGTAGAAAAACAGGCGCTGGCAAGCCACCCTTTTTGGGTGGTCTGTACCATGCCTGTATCTCAGGCCCAGACTATGTGAAGGACTATATCTTGCAATATGAGCCTGCCTGAGGTCTTAGATCTGCGGGGGAGTCTCTTCCCTCTCTATTCCAACACCTTTACAGACATAGTTGATGGGAAGGCAGGAGAGGGCCTTCCCTGTGGCTGCACCCACACTTTGGAATCCCTCTCTAGAGAACAGGATGGCTTCCTTCTTGTTGTCTTTTTGGTGGTAAGTTAAAACATTTCTTTCTCAGCAAACTTTTGGGAATTGATTTTTTAACAAGAGAAGGGCTTTTTTTATGGTGCTGTACTTGTAAGATTCCTATTTTATTTTATTCTTTAAATCTGAATGCTACAAGCTGCTTTACCTGTAGTACAAAATACGCTCTCCTCCTGTCTATCTCATTGTCATCTCACCATCTATCACAGAGCATGTGGCAGCTGCATAAGGCAGTGATTGTATCACATGATCTTCCTCCTTTAGTGAAGCCACTCCCCCCCCACAACTCTAAAAGTGACAAAAAGTGATATTATACCACAATAGGAGTGAAGTTTAACCATTCATTAAGAAGCCAAGCCCTTCCTCCAGTCCATCTGCCTTGGTCCAGGCCTTGGAGGTGAAGAAGATCTGCTGGACCTGATTCTATTCCCCACCACCACTCCCTTCTCCTTTTATGTCGTGTCTTTTTAGATTGTAAGTCTGAGGGCAGGGAACCGTCTGACTAAAAGATTGTATGTATAGTGCTGTGTAAATTTACAGCGCTTTATAAATAAAGGTTAATAATAATAATAATAATAATAATAATAATTCCAAATGGTTATAATTCTGTTCTCATTTATTACTGTTTTAATCTCAATTTTGTATGCTTTAACTACATGGGTTTTTACTATAATTTTCTCTCTTATGACTTGCCTTGCATCTCAATCTGGGAGAAAGGCAGGTTATAAATAAAGTGATGGATGGATCTTTTCTAACTTTTGTAAGCCACTTTTAATCCTGTGACTGAGGAAAAGGTGAGCTAAGGAGAAATGAGAATAAATTATATGGAAATAACAACCTTATTGGATCTAGGCAAATCTGAGTGGTGCTTGGAAGGAGGTCTGCCTAGGCCCAGGGATTGGAAAATGTACGTTTTTGGACTATCACTTCCAGAATGGGGTTCAAAAAATTACTTTTCCAAACTTTACCTTCAATACCTAGGAAAACCTAACAACTAAGTGTGAGCTAGGCTATAAAAGGAGTGATGCACTGAAGCGTGCTTACATATACTTCATAAAATTCACCCCTTTTGTGGACTATAACTCCCAGAATTCTCATTAGTATGGGTAGTGGCCACAGTGGCTCGGATGTTCTGGGAGCTGCAGTCCAAAAAGTAACAATTTCATGCTCTTGGGTAGGGAACCCAGTGCATACCTAACACTTGCCCGGCTTTCTCCTTCAGTTTTGTGTTACAGCACTGTTCTGCACACTAGCAGCTGGCAAGGAGGAGATGTAAGCAGAGAAAAGGAAAGAAAGATTGAGGAACAGGAAAAGTGGAGGTAATGGGAAGAGGGTGCTTCATGAACAGATTTGGTTTGGTGGCTCCAAAGTAAAATATGGCCATCTCACTATATGTCAAGTCATAAACCAAAGCATGCAACAGTAAGCACTCTTGTGTACCTGCTTTTTTATGTTTCCTGAAATTTGCAAAGCTACCTAATATGGCTCTTCTCCAAGGACTCAAGGATGAGATAGACTTGTGGCTATGTCAAATCAGTTTATTTGAGCAATGAAGAATTATTTGATTTATGCATTTGTAAGAAATTTTAAAGTCACCTGGCCATAAAGTATGAGTCATTGTGAAGAGGCACCTGTCTGGATCTCATGTGGTGTAGGAAAAGGGAAACTGAGGCTGCATCTATACTGTAGGATGAATGCAGTTTGACATGGCTTTAACTGCCATGGTGCAATGCTATGGGATTCTGGTGTTTGTAGTTTTGTGATGAGATATTTAGCCTTCTCTGTCAGAGACCTCTGGTGCCACAACAAACTACAAATTCCAGGATTCCATACAGTGGAGCCATGCCAGTTAAAGCGGTGTCAAACTGCATTAATTCTGCAGTGGGACAGCAGCCTAAGTGATTTATAGCTCTGATTCTAAGGCTTGATGAACCAAAATAAATGGGTTGAATATGGGGCAGCTACAGCACAGCACAGGCATATTAGTGGCAGTGCAAACAACCAGGGATCCATGTACCTGTCAATCTTCAAAATCTGCACAATCACAGTAATACAGAAGAGAAAGAAACCAAAAGGGTTCATACTTTCTTCTGCAAGAGTGATGCACATTAACATCTAGAAAATTTATAGGGTATGAACTCCTCCTCACTAAGGGCTTGGAAAAAGTGACTTTGGGGGATTTTTGCTCCTCAGGCCAATATTTCCAGTGGCCATACTTATGAGGATTCTGGGGAATCTAATAAAAAAAAAACACTTATAATTTCTGTTCTTACTTTGCCTCAGTAGAGTGGAAGCAGCTCCTTGTAACAAGATCTCATGGAGTTGAAGCAAGAATTTCTCTTCTGTATCAATTCTGGTGCAAGTGACGGCAAAGGCCCCATAGAAAATGCATGCCCTACTGTTGATTCTCACCCTAATCAAGGGAACTCATTGTTCAAAAGTGACCTAAAGTTCCAGTCTCCAATTCAAGCTCACAATTCAATTTTCCATCTCTTCTGGGAAGCATACATTGATAGCAGTGTGTATAAACAGAACTTATCAGAGTCACTTAAAAAGAAAGAATTTAGTATTAGCTCTAACACAGAGAGGATTAACTGCTTCTAGAACCAATAAGGAAAAGTAACAATATGCAGAAATAAGCACCTCCACCCTAAAAGCAGCCGGTTGGGACAGTTCTCCACAGCTGTACATACAACGTTTACTGAAATGTTACCTATCTACATGTCGGCTAACAGTTTGCTTAAATGCAGCTACAGCCGCCCCCTGGTCCGGCAGAGGCCCTCTTTTGTAAGCGGTGTTACTGAATGCATACCCTTCAGATGGAGGATAATCTGAGACACTGGAATGCTGAAAGACAGAAAACAAGGAGGACACGAAGTCAGCAACAGCATTCTCATTACACATAAATAAAAGGGGTTTTGTGCATCAATAGCAGCAGTGCTTTAACCCAAAAAGTTTGGTTCATACAACCATTTTGCAACACAGAGGATCATGAAAATCTTGAATTGCAAAAGCTGTCTTGTGGATACTCTTGTCACATCCCAGCTTGCAATACAGATTGAGCGTCCCTTATCCAGATGGCTTAAATACTGTAAAGGCACCAGATTACATCTGATATTGGAAGGTAAGCAGGATTGACCCTGGTTAGTACTTGGATGGGAGACCACCAATGAATGCCAGTTGTAGGCTGTATTTCAGATCAAGGCACTGGCAAAACCAGTTCTGAATATTCCTTGACTAAGAAAACCCTATGAAATTCATGGGGTCACCGTGAGTTGACAGTTTACTTGAAGGCACATACACACACACATCCCTTATCCAGAATTACAAAACCCGAAGTACAGTACTCCAAAATTCACAACATTTTGAGCTACAACACAAGTAGCATAGTATGTACCTGTACTACAGGGAGAGATGGGGCTGGAGAGAGACATGGCTGAAGAGAGTTGCAAGGACCTGTGAAATGTTGGGAAGACACACCCCTGCCATTTCACAGATTCCCAGTCTCTCTCCAGCCTCATTGTGTCTTATTATGTATATGCAAATGAAAGTATTCCAAACTCTGAGGAAAAAAATCCAAAAATACAGAGTATTTCTGGTCCAAGCATTTCAGATAAGTGATACTCTACCTGTATTTTCTTTGAAAATATTACGTTTTAGCAATGTGATTACCTCTATAATTTATTCTAGGTGAAAATGTTGCTATGGGTGCATAAGTAAGTTTTAAATTTATGTATCTTATGTATGATGCCTACAGTATTTTTAGAAAAAGATTTCCAAGAAACAGAAATATTACTATTACTACTACTATCACCACTACTATTATTTTCTTATTGTCAGATATTGGCAATTAACAATCATTACTCAGCCTAGCAAGTTTGCAAGATTGCCACAATACTTTAAACAGCTCCTGGGTATAATGCTATGAGGAGAGGGTAACTGATCCTGTCATCTTGTATTGTAGGGAAGCCATTTTTCATATGAATATACTGCCTGTAATTATATCCTGATCCATGTTAGCACAGAGCTTCTACTTCCATTATCTTTTCCTTTTGACAAACATGTGGCCATTGCCCATACAACAAAGGAAGCTAGGAAGAGAACTGGATGCTCTGCAAGTTTATTTTGCAGGGATAGCACTCATGAAAGTGCATACAGGGCAGTGGCATTCCTGCACTGGGTGTCACTCGCTGCGGTCTGCGCCCCCCACCAGTGATGCCATTGATACAGAGGACAATCTCTTGTACAAGCGGTAAGCACTAAAGCTAAAAGATGCACTAAAATATTCCAAGGAGAATTCCCAGTTACTGAACAGAGAAAGTAACACCTGACCTAGCACAACCATGTCACCTGGTAGCATTTCCTGGCAGTGACACACAGAAATAATAATAATAAAAAACCAGCTAGCACATTCATATAAATTTGCAACCAGGAATTGATACCTGTTGTGCTGTGGCAGATGTCACTTCTGCCAAGTGGCTAGATCTATGGTGACATTCTTTATGGAAGGTTTCAGAGTGTCAACAGATGTGAAGGGGTCTCAGACTAAGTTCAACCCCTGCTCCATTTTGTCCAATATTTTTGCCACTATCAATGGCTCTCTAGGGCAGATGTGAGCAACATGTGTCCCTCAAAGTTGTTTTATTGGTCCATGCTGCTTCCATTTGCTGTCACAGCCACCAAAACAATGCCACTGAAATTGATGGAATTAATGAAGCCCCCAGTGTAACTGTACCAGAGAGAACTGGTTGCACTGCTCACCAAAATCAGTGTTTGGGCACTTCCTTCTAGAATGGGGCAAACACTGGAAGAAGATGATGCTCTGCCTTGTAGATTGGAAAGGTTCTATAGTCCAGGTGGGCTGTGGACCACAGAGATATGCTGCAGGAAATTTGGCAATAGTTGTCAAATTTCAGAAATGGTAGCAGGAGCCTTGGCAATGGAGAGGGCCTCATGAGTTCTGGGGATGCAGAGTCCAATGAAGGACCCAAACTTTGAGCAATTACCCACCCATGCTCCAGGGCCTCAGCCAGCCATGCTGGATGCTCCTTCTAACTGGCGATGCTTGGGTCTGAGCATGGTGATTCTCAGCATAAAAAAGTATGCCCCATTAACCCTGAGAATATAGCTTTCTCCCTCAGAACTGGGATGCAGCTTTCACTGACTACAGTATTTGATCTCATGTGCTACAAAATGTACTTGAGATCATACTAACTGCTGCAGCCAAGATACATGAAATACCTATCAGCTGGCACATATACCTATGGATGCGAACACATTCACTGGTGCAATTCTAGTGACTGCAAAAGCACAAAAATCCTCATTAATAATTGCAATGGAAACAAACAACTCATCTTATATTTCATTTCAGTAATTACACTCAAGCAGGAAACCTATTCAAGTGACAGTGGATGTCACCGTAGCTTAAACTCAGAATAATTTTCAGGAATCAGAATTTCTGATGTACTTCTCTAGATGTCAGTTCAAAGCCTCTTTCTCTGGGTTAGGCATTGTAACCATGGCAGCAGCAAGTATGATATTAATGTACACTGGGGTGCATTTTTCAGTATTAAAAAGGATGCCCTGCAGGAAGGAGGTGATCTTATGGCAGGGTGAGGCTGTGATGCCTTGATGTTTTCATGATGTTGGATCCCTGTGCACACAAGACTCATGTTAAATCATTTTTTAAAAAATGCAAGTTCTGTTCTGAAATTTTTATCCATTTTCAGAAAGAATAACAGGTTAAAATCTGTCCACACAACTCTTTCACAATCACTAAAGTGTGATCATGTACATTTTCCAAATATATTCATTTTTAATCATGCACATTTATTTGAATGTGTCTATATATGTACCTTGAACCTGCCTGACCCCATCAATTTTATGAGGTTTCCTTAGGCAAGGAATACTCAGAGGTTCTGCCAGTATCTTATTCTGAAATATAAGTTATAGCACTTGGTATTCCTTGGTTGTCTCTCATCCAAGTACTTACCAAGGCTGATCCTGCTCAGCTTCCAAGATCAGGCAGGATTTGATATCCCTTCAAGTATTTAAGCCATATTTATTTGAATAGAATTGGCAGGAGGGGGAGGAATGTAATGACTTTGGTTTGCTCCTGAAGACATGAAACCAAAATGTAAGTACACACTTTCATTAACAATCTCATAGACCATGGACTAGATGAATTAGTGAACCATCTTCATCAATGCAAATTTCTTTTTCATCCCTAATTTACAGCAGGAATAGAAAATGTTTGTCCCTCCATATTGTCTTGGGCTACAACTCCCATAATCTGCCACTGTTGGCTACGATGATGGTAATTTCAGTCCAACAGTATCAGGCAGGCCACACATTTTCCACCCCTGCTTTAGATGGACAGCATGAACAGTCAATGATGTCCCATTGTAAATTTCCAGTTAAAGGTGCAATAAAACTTGGACAAACTTTTGCTTGATTTTTCACCTTCTCTAAGACCCCACCCCTGCCTTAACAGAACAACAAGGCCAACGTCTTCTGTTTATAGACTGTTGTTAAATGGGCTATGTATTCTATGGCTATGTATTCTATTGTCTAATGCCACATAACCTCTTGGCCCCCAGCTCTTACCATTATATGCCATCTGCCATCAGAAAGTTTTTGAACCAGGCTTAAAATGATTTGCTACACTTATGATTGTGAAAGAAATTAAGAAACGACACCCATAAGAAGGAAGGAATGGACAAAGGGTAATAGCAAGGTGTGCTTGAGGCAGCAAGGCAGGTGAGACAGTGCAGCACCCAGGAGAGCTCTATGGGAACACCTTACTCCCATAAAGTCTGCAGCTCAGTTGAGGCCTGGATCAGTACTAGAGCTCCCGGGCTCCATCCACAAAGTGGAAGCCTTCAAGTGAGAGAGGTCCAGCACCTCTTCTTATTTCCAGGAACTCATGCCTAGCATACTGTTTGGTACACCAGCTCCAACAGTCTTGGATCTCTCAGAGGAAGGTGTGGTGTCCTGGTGCAGGAGCTTGGCTCAGGGATTGGCCATGCTGATCTGAGCTCATGGATTTGGTGCACAGACATCTCAGGCTCTT
This sequence comes from Sceloporus undulatus, assembly GCF_019175285.1. Classification (NCBI taxonomy): domain Eukaryota; kingdom Metazoa; phylum Chordata; class Lepidosauria; order Squamata; family Phrynosomatidae; genus Sceloporus; species Sceloporus undulatus. The sequence continues at coordinate 16,868,246 of NC_056526.1, read as the reverse complement.
AAAACTCTGGAAGTCTCTGCACATCTGGTGGTGCTTGGGCTGGTGTCTCCTCTTCAGCCTTTGAGTCTAAGTTGGGGTGGGCAGCTATGGAGAAGAAGGGACCAAATTTCACCTCTCTGGAAGGCCACACCAGTATGCTCAACCAGAAGGGTCACTTCTCATTTCAATTTCTGCAAATTTCAGCCATCTTTCCCATTTGAAGAGATGAGGTGTGTGTGTGTGTGTTTTGGGGGGGAATTGGGGATAGAGGGGAAACCATTGCATTTTGCAGTAGGTTTGAGGTCTTTGGGGGTTCTTGGAAGAAAAATCACTCCCACTCAAATTGGGAAGGGGAATCTAGGGTACTGGGGGCTTCAAGAGGGCTGGACCTTGGGGTCTCAAGGGTCTCCACCCTAAGCCACTTGTTTTTAAGAAAAAGAAATCAAATATTTCCCCTAATTTTAAAAAGAATATGTCATTCTTTAAATTAGAGGCATGGGAAAATCTGGCTCTCCAGATGTTTTGGACTAAGAGTTCTGTGGCCCCTTATCAGTGGTTATACTGGCTGTGGCTTCTGGGACTTGATATCGAAAACATTGAAAAGGTCAAAGGTACTTCTTGGGCTTTCCCCCCCTTTAAAGATTTTTTTTTAAAAAAAATCATAGATGCTTAACTTGTTGCTTTCATCCTGACAAAAATACCAAAAATGCTACTTCTAAATGCCTCTTTTATGGTTCATGTACTAAATGTACAGGTACCTAGTTTAGAATGCAAAAGCTGTGGATGTGTGTTTATATGCATGCATTTAGTTCCTTCCCAAGGGGTGAAGGAGTAGCCAAAGCCAAGCCAATAGTCTATTCTTGCCAGCTAGATTCAGCTTGGGTTCATTTACTAACTCTCCCCAGAATACTTTCCTTGTTTCCACTTTATTCCCCCTCCTCAAAGCTTTGGCCATGCAGTTTTGTCTGCTACATTTGAAATGAGTGCAGTAGTCCATGTTTGCCAGGTCATATGTAAGACTGTGAATGAGGGCAACAAGAACCATTGTTCTCTTCTTTATTATCACAGTCATAAACCATCCTACAAGTGCTTTATGGTTCATGTCCTAAGCACATTCTACAAAACATTTTGTGAGTGCAAGCCATCTCACCTGAGCTCTTAAAATAAGAGCTCACAAAATGTACTGTTCTGATCCAAGAACACCATTTCCCCCTCCAGCCTGGAGGTCTGCATGATTTGTGGAATTATAATTCCCAAAGGTAATGTTGCCAAGCTCTATTTTAAAAAAATATAGCTGCCCATCTCCTACCTCAGTTGATAACCGTTTCATCTCTTGCTTCCGCTGCTGCTCAGCCACATTGGCCACAGATTCTGCTAGTTGGTTGAGCTCCTGTTCCTTTGGGACTCCCATGAAACTCAGCAAAGGAGGCTCCCAGCCATTTCTGAACCGTGGCACGTAGGGCGGAATGAACTGTTCTTTGGGCCACTCTGCTCTGCATTCAAGAGGAAGCCAGAAACACATTTTATAAGCCTAAGCACACCAATGGTTCCACCACTCTCCTTGTTGCATAGAGCGAGGAAGAATGGAACCCTCTGCCCTCTGAAACACAGTGGTTTGGAAAGACCTTTTTCTGATCGACAACTCCTAGAAGCTAAGGGCATTGTAACTGTTTCAACTTTTGCAAGTCACTTGAGTCCCTGTACTGTGGAAAAGACACATTGTGGTGCAGTGTAGTGGTTTGTGTGGTGGGCTGTGACTCCAGGAAAACAGAGTGTGAATCCCTGTTCAACTGTGGAAACCTACTGGGTGACCTTGGGCAATTCCTATCCTCTCAGCCTTAGAGGAAGGCAAAATTCCTGTGACTTCATCTTGTCAAAAAAACCTTAGAAGAGGGTCACCATTACACAAAGGCTGCATGCGCACTGCAGAAATAATCTGGTTTGACACCACTTTAACTGACATGGCTCCATGTTATGGAATGCTGGGAGTGGTAGTTTGTTATGCATCAAACAGAGCTCTGGTGCCACAACAAACAGAGCTCTAGTGCCACAAGAAACTACCATTCCCAGAATTCCACAGCATGGAGACATGGCAGTTAAAGTGGTGTCAAACTGGATTATTTCTGCAGTGCAGATGCAACCAAAGAGACTAAATGAAATGAAATGAAATAGTCTCCCAGAAGGAGGGGACAAATGAGAAGACAGGTTGTAGAGGTAGCAAGAAAAGAATCCATCTGTCATTTTTCTTGGTTATCAGTGCTGGCCCACAAAAGGGAGACCTCACTGGGGAGATCTTGCCAGAGGTCCACAGAACCCGATTCCAGACTTCACTTTCACTCATACAGCTTGTAGGGGATTTGTTTAGTAATGCCGGGTCTTGCAAAGTTCTTTTGTCCAGTGACTTTTAAATGTGCTAGGAAGGGACAGCATACACTATTGGATGCCTTGAAACAACAACAACAATAGTAAAAAGGAACACAGATACAATGGAAAAGAAATAAAGTAGGAATGGCCAAATTCTTGAGGTTTGGTGGAGCACACATTTGACCTTCTCATACCACCCAGAGGCCATAACACAGTCAAAACTCTGTCCTGAATTGTTGTTGAAATTCAGCACCATGGTAAGGATCCCAGAATAGCTACAGTTGCTGTCAAAATGGGGGCTGCAGAGACTCTCTGTGGTGTGTGAGAGTGCCAGAATATCTTCCACACCACAGAGTTATGTCATTCTTCAGGGCACAGCATCTTCTTCTGTTTTCTGAAGGAAAGGCCAAAAATACATATGCTTTTGGCCTTGTGGTTTTGTCAGCAATGACTATGCTAGTTCTACTTTCTGCCATTTTGGTCTCAGCCATTGAAAAGTGGTACAGAGCTAGGACTACAAAAAATAGGCAGGAGTTCTTTACAAAGTTCATAGGCATGTGTTGACCACACCTAAAATACAGGATGGATTGAAAATTTATGTCAATATTATCCCCAAGCCTTTGGAGAAAAGGTAGGCTGAATGAAGACACACTTTAATTCTTTTTAAAATATAACTAAATACACAAGAAATGATGCGTCCAGATTTTTTCCCACTTATATTTCCCATGAGACAGAGATATCAACAATTCCCAATGAAACACATAATTCTGGAATCAGTGCAAATACTCCAGTGAGATCAACCTGCTATCCTGATACTGCTACATTTCTTCCCATGATCTGAATGCACATAAAAAGCACTGGCCTGTGGTTTGACTTACTGCCTCTTCAAAAAGATGTGACTCCCTGAAAGAGACTTTCGTGTGTGTGTGTATATATGTGTGTGCATGTGTTTGCCATATCTTATTTATGGGGCTTGTCAGAAATGAATCAAAGTGACCAATACCATAAAACCAGTCTTGGGAGTACTCAGAATTAATTGAACAGTGGGTTACTTATATCAATGCACTGGAGAGTGGGGAGGAAGGATTGTATGTTGTAAATAATTGTCACCCTTGAAGCAAGTGGCATAACTCTGAACAAAGAGAACAAAAGCAGAGGAAATAGTACTCCAGCATTTCAAGTTTAGTACTTGATTGAAATTCCTGATTTCACCCTTCTGAAAGATATGGCTTCAGATGAATCAACATTTCCATGCTCCAAAGGAAAGAAATTGACTGAACTATGTAAGACATCAAGCCCACTGCTAAAGTATATCTACATATCACTGTAATGTGTTTCAGTGTTTTTTAAAACATTTTTTTTAAATTCTTTTCAATTTCTGGGAACCCTCAAAAGTCAAAGTTTCAGAATATGTTGAGAGCCTCCACATCTCTCCTATTCAGACCATTGCCCTCCATGCATAGGTTATAGAACGGGCTACATGAGTAATGGAAATAGCTCACACTCCTTCTTCCTATGCTTGCTTGATTCACAATACATAACAGCAGAATAAAGATTAAATGGCTCAAATTAAATACAGAATGAAATGGACTGTGTTAGTCCCATTACCTCTGTTACTAGTTCTATTGTTTTCTCTGCATGGAGAATAACAGTCTGAAGAGGAGAGTTTCTTCTAGCTGTGGAGGTTTACAGTGCAACTTAGAACTCTAATTTTTAAGGGTTCCCAATCACATGGAGTGCATCAAGCGCAGAGAGTGAAATTATGATGGTGGCGAGGCCAGTGTGGTCCTTCTTCTTGCATGTTTACTTAATCTACATAGATAACAGAATGGCATCCAAATAGAGAACACCTGAATAGGACATCAGTAACTGATTCATCTGAGCACATATGCCCATCCCCCTGAGAAGAATTACTGTATATACTCGACTATAAGTCAACCTCATGTATAAGTCAAGGGCAGGTTTTCAGGCCAAAATTAGGTATTTTTATGACCCAGGGATAAGTCGAAGCCAAACTCCTAAATGAACTTTGTGGATTAATAGTACTTGACCTCCAATAAAAAGTAAGCTTTTTAAAAGTCTCTTTCTGTTCTTTTCAAAACTGCAACAACCCTTGGGAAAACTACACTTTCCATGAAACTCCAGATTGGTGCATGTCATTACTTATGATACTCAGGGGCTCTTGATTGAGCCCCTAATTATCAAGGGATTCCTTAGATTGTGAGCACGCCAGGAAAACAATGCATTTATCAATAATCCAGAAGAAGCAAAACAATTTTCTTTCACCTGCACTGGCAGACATACATTGAAAAACATAATAAAAACTAGGACAACCTTTCAGGGAGCTTAACACAAAACAAGTGTGGATGTATGATAAATAAATCCATATACCTGGCTTTGGTCCATGTGTCACCTAGTGACATCCATAGCTGCCCTTCCTCACTTGTAACAGTGTACCGTAAGAATTCTATGGTATCCTTTGTTAAGAGGGGACTGAGGACTGTACTAGCAAGCTCTGGACCTCCTGTTGCTTGTACCACCTATGACAAATATAAAGAGACAAATGACATGTATAGCTATGTATGTATCTATTTGGATAAAACCAATGTTACATAAGTGGAGTTTTACATGTGCTAAGGCAGTTTCTATCCACCTCCTCCTTTTTCCAGCATACCTCTACAGTCTGCAGTGGTGTTTGGATACAGTTCATTATAAACGTTTACAGTAATCCTCCCTATTTGTCAAACTACTTTTGGCCAAACCAAGGCTTTGGCACTGGATGAGCAAGATGTCTGCAATAAAACTTTTTCTCCCTCTATACACAATGGCTTTTTCTCAATGGCATGCATCCTGTATTTATCACCACTGTCTACTTTCTAGTTAGATTTGGAATGTTGAGACAAATAAATTGAGCCACTTCAAATTATGCATTATTTTTCAAAAAGGAACTGATCTTACCATGTTTAAAGGAGTAAACAGAAAATGAATCAATTCAGGTGCGCTAGGATTCTGGATGTGTGCTTTTAATTTTGCCTGTAAGAGGGGGAAAGCAGAGAGAAAGGGAAATAATGTTGTTGTTGTTTTCATTGCAATTAATGGGAGAGGCCAAACCTCTCACCTAGGTTGTACTGAAAGAGCTGCATTGAAAATTCAATACATCATTAGCAGTAAAAAATGCTTCTGGTAGCAGAAACGCCTCCACTCAGATCCTTGGCCTGATTAGTTGGATCGATAAAAAACTTTCTTATTTAGTCAGAACGGTACATCTGGGTAATCCCATCATCATTTGGATGACTGGTAATGCACCTTGAGTTTTCAAGTTGCCTCCCATCCATGTAAATGTCCATCTCCAGATAGTTTTCGCTGCACATTGCTATAATGTTCCAGGTTGGCAGTGTATGGTGAATAACACCCATGCTTTGAAAACCTACTTCATGTGATATATTTCAAAACATGGTGAACATACTGATGCCAACCATAGTTTGCCTAATTGAGATATAACAGAAAACTATGATCAACATATCCAAAAATGAAAGAGGGAACAAGTGGGCAAAAGTGAGAGGGAGTACAAGAAGAGGAAGGAGGGAACAACATGTCCCTCATTCTGATATAGTTTGTCAAATGGTATTCAATTGCAGTTTCCAACAGTAGGGAACAAAAAGCTTTCATGCTATACTGTATATCAAGCTTCAAGAAAAGTGGGAGGAAAATTTTCAATTATTGTTACAATTAACTTAACTTATACCTCTCATCTTCCTCAAAGCCAATACTCAAGGCAGCTTATAAATTAAAAGAAATGTAATGTAGTTAAAACATGCAAAAGATTGACATTAAAGTGGAACTAAACTATTAGTCAAATTAAAAAAGGAAGTTTGCATTTTGTTCTTAGGACTTACCAGAAGGTTGAATCCATGTTTAAATTTTTGCAAACAGTCCACAAATTCTTCTGGAGGTGGGGGTTTTGCACGGAGAGTGAGGACACCCTCTGGAGAATAAAGAACAAAACAAAATCATTTAGCAGAATCTCTTGGAGGCATTCATTTCAATGGCACAACATGGCGAATGGCTGGGCCTATACATTAAAGCACAGAATGATGTGGCAGAAGGGACCCTGTGACTTTGGATATCACTTCTGAATGCCTCCTGATGCATGTAAAACATATATGCAATGGCATGGGGGCAGGAGCTAATTCACATACTTCTTGCAGGCTGCACCAGGAGGTCCCAACACATCAAAAGTCATACCACAATTTTCAGCCAGTTCAAGTTCAAAATAATATGATTTGGGAGGTGATGTTCAGAATTGGGGGTGGAGTAGAAAAGTAAAACTGCATTTGAGAATGGGTTTTTTTTGTGTGTGTGTTGGAGTGGAAAATGAACCCCCCTATACACACACACACACACACACACACACACACAGGCAAAAAAAAATTAATTTTCCTGGGATTTTGGCATCAGTTTTTGGGGGGCACATGCAATCTACAAGGCTTCACTTTCCCACTCCTGGTGTATACGAAGCAGCACTTCATAGAGAGACTGCTTTTTTTTTAATGCATATGGAGCACTGGAGGGGAGGATTAAGAAAGATGTGCTGCTTCCTTGAGGAGGTGCAGGCTGCTCTAAAGAGAATCCTTTTCTCCCACCAGTGTTGAACAGGTCTTCCTGCCCCTTGTGCTTGTTTCTGAGATTTTATCTGGCAAGGAGAGGAGCTAATGCTGGCCACCCTTGTTCTTAATTTCTTTTTCCATTTAAAAACATTTATTTTGCGCACTCTGCTCTTAAGAGCTATAATTGCTTTGCCTGGTTTTCCATTTCAGAGAACTATTCTACCTGTTGCTGCCTATGTTGACCGTTGCCTTCTGGTACTACATTGTCTGAATTTAAAACAGTACTAAAAACCAGTCTCTCCTGGTAGGCCTTATTGTTGTTAGCTACCATCAATTTGACGTTAACTTATGGTGACCCTTTGAATGAGAGACCTCCAAGTTAGCCTGTTATCAATAGCCTTGCTCAGGTCTTGCAGTCTGAGACCTGAGACTTGCTTGATTGAGTCTATCCATCTGGAATGCAGTCTTCCTCTTTTCCTATTGACTTGTCTTTTCTTGTGAGTTGTCTTTTCATGATATGTTCAAAGTATGACAATCTCATTTAGTCATCTTGGCTTCCAGGGAGAGTTCATGCTTGATTTCCTCTAGGACCTATTTATTTGTCTTTTTAGCAGTCCACGGTATCTGTAGACCTCTTCTTCAACACCATATTTCAAATTAGTTTTATTTTCTTCGTACCGACCTTCTTCACTGTCCAGCTTTCACAACCATACATTGGAATTGGAAATATGATGGCATGGACATCTTTTTTAAATTATAAATTTTAAAGTCTGAATTGACTGCTTTTTAAATGTGCATTGGTTTTATATGCTCTTTTAACAGCTGTTAAGTTTTTTAATTGTTGTTGATGAGTTTTAATCTGCTGCTGTTTCCCCATCTCAATCCATTGGGAGAGATAGGTAAGAAATAAAGATGACAATGGTGATGATGATGGTGATGATACTGTGGAGGCTGGTGAAAAGGGACAGTGAATCTGAACTACCCAGTCTGCTGGGGTGGGGATAGGTTTCAGCACTTTGGATACCTCCTTTACAGGCTTATGGGCTTTGTAGTCCGGCAGACCTAGAAGGGGCCAGATTTGGGAAGCTTCAACTATTGGGTTTCTTACCTCCTGGTCCTTTCTTTTTATTTTTCTTGGTTTTCTTCCTCTTTGAAAGTTCTGCAAAGGCTTCTGCTGCTTTTTGAAGTTTGGTAACAAAATATTCAATATCATCCAAAATATGATTTAGAATTTGCTAGGGCAAAAAAGAAGGAGAAAAAGGAGTTCAAAAATGTCAGAGGTTCTACCCAAACTGCAGCATGGTTAGTCACCTTAGCAGAATTAGACACCAAGCAGGAGACTGGGGAAAACACTCATCTCCAGGAAGTGACACATGCTAAAATTAATAGTGTTGGCATTTCTAAATAGCTTCAGTATATATTTTTCTCTGTTTTTCAAAATCTCCATTAAATCCACTTGCTATGTAAGATTTGAGATGATTAAATCCTGGAGGCAAAACTTAGTTCTTTCTGCTTGTTCTCTTCCCACACACAAAAGATCCTTGTTATAACATCATTCCATCTGGGCCTGGGGTGTTAAAGAAAGGTATTTTTTCCTTAATCAACTTACCTTTCAAATAGTACACCTTGCAAGAGACAAAGGTGAAGACTATGGCTGCTGACACACTGCAGAATTAATAAAGCTTGACACTGCTTTAACTATCATGCTCTATCCCAGTGATGGTGAACCTTTCTGATGGCATCCTAGGATTTGTAGTTTGCTGTGACATCAGAGCTTTCTGATAGAAAAACTCACAAAACTAACAATCCCAAAATTCTACAGCACTAAGCCATGGCAAATAAACTGGTGTCAAACTGCATTAATTCTGCAGTGTAGATACACCCTACAAAGGTGTGTAAGTGAAGACTCCATGGTTCTGAATCATGCCAAAAATGTACATTCAAGACAGCCTTTCTCCAGGACCTGAAGACAGACTCTGCTCTGCTCTACAAGCTCCCCATCTCAACTCTTGAGGGAGAAGCAACAACAATAGTACCAGAATGTCAGACTAGATTGGAGCAGGGGAAGAAAGAAGAGCCAGGTGAGACAAGGGGATATGGATGGTGTGCCTTGAAGTTAGAAAGATTTGGAAAGTCCATAGTATTAGGAGAGTCTTGATTACCTTTTCCTTTCAGCCCTGCTTTATGTTTGTATCCTGTCTTTCACCATACTCTATTCTGGCTCTGCTAAAGCCCTAATCCAGTCATTTCCTAGATCTGAGAGCAAGTGAGAGGGCGAAAGTCAGAGAAGTGCCTTGTGGTTGCTAAGCAATGGTGCAGTGCACTTCTTATCCATCTCTAAGGGCTCTTCCAAAGTTGATGCAGTAATTGTGTTAGCAGCAGATAGTCTAGTAAAATAGGTGAAATGTGTAAGAAGGAAATGTACATCTTCAAACATATGTCAGGAAGGACCCTAGCTAATCAAACACTGTGGCATACATTCATGGAGAGCTAACTTCCCCTTTTATTTAATGATTTTATGTTCAATATACCATACAACTTATATGATAAATCATTACTAAATATTTCCATGTTTACAGCAGAAACATTTCAACCCCCTTCCCCTTCCCCCTCCGATGGCTATAGTAAATAGTTTAGTATCCAATATCTATAATGTGGAATATCTTATTCATAGTACTCCTATTTACTACCCATCTTATTGCTCCAGATCATTTTGTATATTTGACCATTATATTTTCCTTTACCTTCCCTTAAAAAAAAATCAATTAAGACATATTCTGCTATACAGTGGGCCTTTGATATCTAATGGTGTTTGGTTCCAGGACCCCCCGTGGATACCAAAATACATGGATACTCAAGTCCCATTAAATACAATGATATAGTAAAATGGTGCCCCTTATATAAAATAGCAAAATCAAAGTTTGCTTTTTGGACTTTACCTGTACTTATATATTTAAAATAATTTCAAGCTGTGTATGATTGAATCTATGGATAAAGAATCCGTAAATATGGAGGGCACTATAGTTTGTGCAGAGTACATGGGCCCTGAAATAAAGTGATGAATGGATGAATAAGCAAGTCAGAGACCCATGATGGTGCAATCCTAGGGAGAGCAGCTGCAGCCAATGCAGTCCCTTAACACCTTAAACATGCAAATTCAGGGGCTCACAATTTGTTACCTCTAAAGCTCAAAACTTTTCTTTTTGGGAGTACTATTCCCTGAATTCCCAGTGACTATTCTGAGTGAAGCATTCTGAGCACTGAGCTGATCTGCTCTTTTTCCAAACTCAGGAAAATGCAATGAGAGCTTTGAAATGTTTTTTGGACTAAAACTCCCAGAATCATCCAGTGGCTGTGCTGGCTGGAAGATTCTGGGAACTACAGGCTAAAAAAAGGAAACTTATCCAGTCCAGTGGCTGTGCTGGCTGGAAGATTCTGGGAACTACAGGCTAAAAAAGGAAACTT
>NC_056526.1:16841504-16857821 GCF_019175285.1 Sceloporus undulatus | reverse complement strand
TTCCAAGTTTTTTCAGAAGTTTTTGTCTCAGAAATGGTAGCTGTGAACAGAACAGAGAGGTCAGTGTACAAACTCTCAGCAGCTTTGAGCAACACCGCAAAGAAACAATACACAAACACACATACATATACACATACTTCCACTTACAACATCTCTGTCGATCTTGGCTGCCATCATTTCAGCTGTTTCTTCATGATCATGGAACTGCCTCAGTTTCTCAACTATGGAAAGAAAAACATAAGGTGAATCAACCAACACAGCAGGGACAGAGAGCTGCTGGTAACATTCCACAATTGTGTCATACAAGGGACCCACAACAATATCAGAAGTGAAAAAAGTTGACCCCCCAAAAAAATGGATAGATTTATCCGTGGATCAACATAAGCACTGTAACTCTTATCAAAAAAAAGAATAATCTCCTTCACTGAGTAGTGTGGCAAAAGACAAGAGCTTAGTAAATCGTGGGAGCACTTAAAAGAAGCACCAACCTCCTCTACTCTCTCTGCCACGGTGCCACTTCTGACCTTTTTGAATGGCTGGACAGGAAAATGGCAGTGATGGCAGATTTTGTTTTGTTTTTTGCCCTCAGTGAAATGCCAAGATGAATTGGACTTTGAAGGATTTGAATAAGACATTTGTGTATACATGTCAGTCTTTTTTGGGTTAAAAGCAGGCCAAGTTATTACATTACAGTTAAAGGCTGTAAGTACTGCTAACATAGATGCCATGTTCTTTGTTTTGACTTTTGATTCTTTTTTGCATGTGAGCATTTTCTTGCCTCAGCCTATGCCAAGTCTCCTCCCTCACACACTGCACAGCCACAATTTACCATAGTTCCCTATGGTACAATGTGGATTGCTCAAGCCTTTAGGGTAAGTACAGTTCTGCTGGAATTTTGAAATTTCTTCAGCATTGGTTTCCTTTGTTTTGTCCTTTACATCCTTTCTTACATGCCGCTAGGTTTCAACTTTGACTTATCCATGGGTCATATCAAAATCCAGAATTTTGGCTCTAAAACGTGTTCTTGATTTATACATGAGGTCAACTTATAGTTGAGTATATACAATAACTGTTGTTGTTGCTGTTGTTGTGCGTCTTCAAGTCCTTACTGACTTATGTCGACTCTAAGGTGAATCTATCATGGGGTTTTCTTGGCAAGAGTTGTTCAGAGGAGGATTGCCATTGCCTTCCCCTGAGGCTGGGAGCATGGGCCCAAGATCACCCAGTGAGTTTTATGGCCAATCTGGAAACCAAATCCTGGTCTCCAGAGTTGTAGACCAACATTCAAACTACTATGTCACACTGGCACTCCTGAACTCTAAGTGCATCATCTGAGGTTCTTGTGCCCCTGCCTCCATAATGAGAGATCTTTAATTAGAGAGCTACAAGAGGGCCTTTTCAGTGATGGCACCACATCAATGGAATTCCATCCACATAAAATACCTAGCATCTGTATTACAGTGTTATGGGTGTCAAACACCCCCTTCCCTTTTTTTTTTTTTTTTAACCTTTCAGGCATTTTGAGAATAGTTTTAGTACTTCTTCACCTTTGTACTCTAATGCAGGTAGTGGTTTTAATTGGTACAATATGCTGAAATGTTTTATTTCCTGCTGGTTGTTTACTCTTGGTTTTATATTGTGCTTCTCCAGTCAATTATTCAATTATTACTATATTTTAACAGACTATACACATCCCAGAGAGGTCTGGTAACTAGGCTGTGTAAAAGTTCACTCCATCAATCATCTGACTGGGTTCAAACAAAATATATTCCAGCAAAGTGTGCAAAAGCCTCTGCCTAAATTATGCAGAACAGGAAACTGTAATATCAATCATGTGTGGAAGTTAGCTTAATAAATTTTAATAAGCTTGCTGTGGAATATGTAAGTGCCCTGTCTGCTTTGTACCAAGCAATTCATCACAGCTATGTAAATCTTGGCTTACTTCATTCTCACATACAATAATGAAGAGTTTCAATAGCCTTCTTACTATCGGGTGAGATGATGAGAGTTTTTGTGCATTTCTCTATGATTTCTCACATTTCAGAACATCAATGCAAAAAAAATATAAAAATTAAAAATTAAAAAAAAATCCTTTGCCCAGAAAGCAATGTTTGGGGCAGGAAACAGGAATTTGTATGAAAAACACATATCCTTCCCGTAAAACATTTTGGGGTTTGTTTGTTTGTTTGGTGCAAACACTAATTTTTGTGTGTGTGAAACAATTATTATTATTAATAATTTTTTTGGCAAAAATTCCAGTCTCAAAATAGAAAAGGCCTTGACAGTTTTTTCAGCAGTCTGTCTCCAAGTGTCAAGATGGCCTTTCTCATCAAGGAGGTGAAATTTTGTGACTAATCTTTACATCCCTAGTTCATTGCAGACAAGGTCAGTCGGCCACCTATAGCCCAAGACCACTGGTCCAACAGGCCCATCACACAGCACTGGCAATCTCTGATTTGCACAATTTGCACGGTCAGCTCAAAGATTCTACAACACTCACAGTCGCCTTGCTCAGCGGCCCAAGCAGACCAGGCTGCTACTCGGCTTCTGACATCCACCTGCGTGACGGTACCTGGGGGGACAGGAGCGGGCGCTCTCGGAGGCGGAGGAATCGTGCTGTCAGCTTTTGAAATCATCCTAGGCAGCAGAAAGAACAAATTGATACTGAAATACTAAAAGAAAAGAACATCTTACAATGGTTTATTAAGCAAGTGGGGAGGGGGATACCCCTAGCTGCAGAAATCTGAGATATATTGTCAGGTCTCTCTGTGGGAGGCAGTATATGTGGCAACATCAATAAATTATAAATATGCTTCAGAAGAGAAGTTTTTTTTAATGAGGCTGAATGAGAGGCACTTGCAAGCCAAACCAACATTATGTTGATACAACATAGGTATACCACCAAAATAAGATTTTTTTTTATTTTTTAAAAAATCAATTCATATATTTCCCTGTATGATTTCAAACATGTGTCTAAAGTGATGTGTTGTATTTTTTTTTAAAAAAAAAAAACTGTTTATCATCACTTATGTTTTAAATATGTTTTAAACAAGGTTTTCCATGATTTTTAAAATAAAATTGTTATTTAATTCTTTTTTTAGCTTTTGTAAAGTAATATTTTAATTTTAATTTTTTTAATTTTAATTTCTGTAAGTTGCCTTGAATTCCAAAAAGGAGGGGTATCAATTCCAATAAATTTTAAAAAATAAAAATAAAATAAACATAACATTATTTTTCAGAAAGTTAAGGTAGTACATAAGATATCAACAAAGATGGTTGTATATATTTAATGTTTTCAGACTGCTTAAATTATTTTTATGGTTTTGAATTGTTTCAATCTGTTTATACTGATTGTATTTGTATGTTGCTTTGAAATACAGGGTAGAACAGAAATACATTATTCTTATTTTTGATAAAGTATTAGATGTGACTTGGTATTCAACAATATATATCTTCACACTTAAGAACCTTCTCTAATTCTCTGATAGCTTCCCTTCCAAGTTCTTTGATTTCTTGACTAATTTTGATTAATGACTGAACCAAGATATAGAAAATCTTTAACTATTTTGATGTCTTTATCATTCACATTAAAGTTGTGTATATACCAATAAATGGGCTCTAAAGCAAATAAACCCTGAACGTTCTCCAGAAGCCAAAATGACCAAACTGAGGCCATATTATGAGACAACATGACTCATTAGAAAAGACAATAATGCTCAGCAATGTGGATGGCAGTAGGAACAAATAAAGACTGCATCACAGGTGGATAGACTCAATCATGGAAAGCACTGCAGGACATGAACAGAAATGTAGAATGCGTGTCATGGAGATTTCCCATTCATAAGGCCACCATAAGTCGAAGCCAACTTTTGATGGCAATTAGCAATAAGAAGTAGATAGCAAAAGTGGAAGTTTACAAAATTTCAGATACAAGGTTTGGGTGTTCCCCCCCCCCCCCCTTTTTTTTTTTCCTTTTCTTTTAAGTGAGCTTGAAATGATTGTGGAAACAAACAACTTACCAAGACAGCTATTTTGAGTGCTAACAAAAGATATCTCAGAGACTTCTCACTATTACAACCAGACAGATATAAATAGGATTTGCATAAAAATGTTGCAACCTCTTTTCACCACCTTATGGCTTACACTACCAGAGTGAAGTGAACAGCAGATTTTGGGTGTCCTAAATGGGCACCATTAGTAGTCTGTATTATTATTTTTGCTTCCAGGGATGAAGAAAGGAGCTTATGGAAAATGTAATATTTTTTGCTTTAAGTGTGAAAATAACTTGAGTGGGTTTAGGTATTATACACCTTCACCAGGGTGGCACAGGCTGATTGTTCTGCCTCAGGCAGCAAATGAAGTAGTCATGCTTTTTTTCTGTTGGCCATGTCTTTTTCACAAGCCAGGAATTACTGAATTTCCTTCAGCCCAGGGGTTATAGTCAATTTCAGAAAAGCTCTCAGGAACTGAATTCCAATGATGGGCAAGGCCAAAGGCAAATGGGATGGGGTTGAATGTCCCAGCCTATTCAAGCTTAAAGTTCTTCTTGCCAATAACAGAGGGATTTCTTAGAAGAGAATTGGAAGTGGGAGCTGTAAAACAGCTAGGAAACCACTAAATGATGATGCCATGAAGAAGAGTAGATGAACTTCTGGAGGATTGCAAAGGATCAGAGTGTGACCTCAGGAGGATGGGACTGAAGCCCTGGGCCTGAGGTTCTCCACCTACACATGAAATGTTAAGCATGGTATCCTTTCCCCTGTGTTTTCCAGTTATCTGTTTTTCTTTCTCAACTTTCCACAGTTACTGGGCATGTTTAATGTTCATGTGGTTTGGTTTTTGTGTTGCCTCAAGAGTGGATATCAAGAGATAAATGTGTTAATCTGCTTCAACATAAAATGGTGGTAATGGAGGTGAAAGAATGAAGCAGAACTTTGAGATGGACTTATTTTAGCATGAGTTTTCATGGATATCAATTCATTTTTTCAAACTGCAGTAAGAGTAATCTTTGAAAGCTCATACTAAAATATCCACGAAAGCGCATGCTAAAATAAATTAGTTAGTCACAAGGTGCTGTGACATTCCCTTATACACCTCAACTTTTTACTTAAAGGTAGAAGGAGTGTGACTTTTGTGGTTTCTGTTCTTCTGTCTCAGGGAACCACAGGGTTCCTTCAATTTTCTTCTTCTTCTGTGGTCATGTTTTGGTTCTGATGGTACTCATCATATGAGCATCCTGTTAGAAGAAGTCATATGAGAGCATTTACATAATCAGTGTTTAAGGCTTTACCTGAGTGTGTCAAGTCGCCTCTTTGGCTTCCCTCCTTTGCTGTCGCTGATTGCACTTTCAATATCTTCATGAATAAAGTTAGCCTAAGTAGAAACAGGAGCAAAATCTGTTAAACCAATGCAAAAAACCATTTCCTCCCATATGACACTGCCAGAAATTTGAAATCTTCAGGGTAGGCTCTATTGCACCACCCAACATCTTGTGAAGTGAGGCTGGTGGGTACACCTAACAGGGCTGTACCATCACGTCAACTGTGGAACTCCCTACACAAAGAGGTTAGACTGCCCCTATCTCTTTTAAGCTTCTGGCAGACAAAAGAGCTCTTTTCTGCATGGCATTCAATATTTGAAATTGTTATTTTAACTGTTTTAAAACTGGTTTGTTTTTAGATTGCTTTTAGGAGTTTTCAAAGAGCATTTTAATATATTTTTAAAATGCTATCTTTATATTGTTTTAATTAGTTTTTATTTGTTCGTCATCTTGGGAGCCCTTGTGCACTGGGAGGCAATATAAAAACACTTTAAATAAATAAAAAACAAAGTTTTGTTTTTTATTAGGGAGCATATCCTGAATGTTCTTTCTCTTTGAAAACACAGCTGTGTGAATGCCATGCTAAGAAAATAATTCTACAGTCAAGGAAAATAATTCTGCAGTCATGAACACAGAATTCTGCAGGCTACATAAAATATACAAGTGGCACACACTTTCAACACTGTTCCACCATTTATCTTCATTCTGCTATCATTGGAAAGAGCTACAGGAAACAAGGAAGCTGTGCCTCTATCCCTCGTGCTCAGATCACTGTGAATTTTACTCAGCCACCAGAGAAATTCACCAGGCAATAAACTGGCATGTTGGATTGATCCTAAATTAAAGATTAGAAATGATGATCCATAGTGCCATACTCCTACTTCACCCCTACTCAAAGAGCTATCAAAGATGTCCTAGAACAGATCAAAGGCTCAAGTATTGCAACATCTTTAATGGGCACCTAGATGTCATTTTTGACTTATGGTGACCCAAGGTTTCATGGTTGAGTGGGGAATTGAATCCAGGGTTTCTAGAATCACAATACAACACTCAAACTACTACACCATGCTAGCTCTACAAAATGAAAATCTTCTTGTTTCAGTGGAGCTGAGTTCTAGTAATTTGAGACACTGAGGAAAACATCATCTCTAGCTACTATTGCTCTATGATACATAATTTTATAAGCCTTGATCATGTCTCTTTTTCTAAATGTCATCTGTCCCTATCAAGTCACAGAGTCATAGGGAGGTTGACATCACATAGTCCAGTGGTAGAACATACACTTTGCACACAAGAAGTCTTCAGTTTAATTCCTGGAACTACTTGCTAAAAGGATCAGGTATTGAGAAAGACCTCTGTTTCAGACTCTACAGAGTGGCTACTAGTCAGAGTAAACAATACTGGAATGGATAAAAGAAATCATCTGAGCTGGTATAAAGTAGCTTCCTATGACAGCCATTTTGGGAATGAAGCTTCACACCTTGACTATCATGTCTCACTCACATCTCACAATGCTTATGAGGAAATGGAGCATGAAAGAGTTACTCAACCTACATCTGCCACAGTCCTAATCGCCTTTCACACATCTAATTAGTCCGTTTTTGTTTTTCCTGACAAGAGTCTGATTACATTACTACAACACGCTTGCCACTCACAGCTCATATTTGCTTACACGCTAACCACCTCAGGACAATCATTATCCATGGAAGTCAATAATATTTAGGGATGCTGGATGGCAGGAAGCCAAGCTCTGTTCAGGATTATTGGTCCATTAGCAAAAAAGGTATTCAGCAGGCAGCAAATGTTCCACTTCCCAGTAAATACAGAACAGCTTCTCTTTAAAAATTGTAGGAGAAGAGGTTGCCAATATTAATCAGTGTTCCTTGCACTTCTTTGGAAGCCAAAACTATCACATTTCTTTACCAGTCAGGCAAGGAAGTCATGATCTGGATGGCACGTCTAGCTCAGGGCTTATCATTCTGCCTTGTAAAATCAAGACATTGAAACAAGAGTCTGATGATTAAGTCTCACTGATTTCCTCTTGTTAACAGGCCATATCAGTGTAGCCACCTTCAGGGAACAACAACTAGTCTACCCAGTCAACTTGTGAGCTTGTGCCATGTTACTGTTCTGCACCAAAATTTGGGGAAAGTTACTTCTTTGTTGCTGCTGCTGTTGTTGTTGTTGTTGTGTGCCTTCAGTTCATTTCCAACTAATGGCAATATGAACCTACTAAGGAGTTTTCTCTGCAAGATTTGATTAGAGATTGTTTGTCTTTGCCTTCCTCTGAGGCTGATAGAGTTGACTCATCCAAAATCATCCATGGGTTTCCTTGGCCAAGGTAGGATTTGAATCCTGATCTTTCAGAGTCCTAGCCCAACATTACACCTCATTTTCTCTCTTCTGTAGATTACAACTTCCGTGATCCCATAGGCAGCATGATTTCCACAATGGAAGGATTCTTGCCTGTATGCATTCAACACATGTGGGAGAAATGACCAAGCCTGTTGGGTTTTATTCTATCCTAAGAGAACTGCATATGAATGTCCCATAGAACATAACTGACAATTTCCTCCAAATATGTATTACAAGAAACTGGTAATAGTTGATCAACAGACTTTAATTAGTATTGGTCAGTCCCAGACTTCACAGACACAGACAGTTTGTAGAACATCATTTGAAAACTACTAGTGAACACTGTTAGCCAGCTTATCGATGCCTTTATGGATTTATACTGATCAATTTATTCAAATATTCCCAATGTGCCATATATTAGCAGATCTTAGGATGGTGTACAATCAATGAAATCAGTTTAGAACAATCTAAACAATTTACACCATGTAAACAGTTTAAACAATGCAATGGAAACAACTGAAAAAAAAACCTTCAATGCTAAATAAAGTCTGTAGTCTGACATATCAAAATCAAGCCATCTTCAGAATTTGAAAGTAGTAGAAAAGCTACTTTTCTAAAGTTTAATGTCCTCAAACATCAAACAAGAGTAGAAGGCCCCATGTTAGTGCCCTCTTAGTGGGTACCCAGAGGTATCTTTGCTGGCTATTGTAAAAATCAAACAAAAAAATAAAAACCCAAAATGCTGGAAGTATTAGATGGATCTTTCATCAGACATAGCAAAGCTATTTCTAGGTTCATAAAACAAGTGACGCTCAGGAAACAGGCAGTTACGTTAATCTATTGCTTTGGAGGATGATGCGGAACTTGCCAGCTTACACTCAGATTATGATCTCTTAACATATCGTAACTCTGACATAAACTTGGACTCAATTTCCATTGTCCTGGGAAAACAGATCTTATTAGGCAGTCATATGGGTCAACCAGACGTTTTCCTATTACTATCGCTGGAATAGTTCCAACAACATCTTGCAACAGACGGCTCTGTGCAATATGTTAGAAAGAAAATAGAACAACAGGAGGGGGGGCAGTTTTTGAGGGGAAATATGAATTCCCCATGTATTAGAGAGAGAAAAATAAGCATTTTTCTTCTATTGAATGCTCACAGTCTGATGAATGTCGACAATTTGAAACAAGCTCTGTCAATGTCTAACTGTTCAGACATACGCTGGTGAATGTTGACAGGCACTGTCTAATATATTACCCATTTCTGGATAATATTCACCAGTAAATGCTGGTTGCATTCACCAGCAAAGGCTGGGTTCACTTTTCACCAATTTACCTCTGAGATTTTGGACCCATTTACAACAATAATCTGGGACTGTCGACAAAGGAGTGGGGGGAGGAAAAATCCAGCCATGGGCAAGGTTACAAAACAGGAGTTCCATTCTTTCATAGAAGATTTCTCTCTTTAGAGTTTTACAGGAACATCTTATTCACAAGTAAGCAGAATGTCACCTCTTATAACTCAGATTTATTCAGTATGGCACAATAACTTCACCTAACAATCTACAGGGGGAGGGCTGAAGGCAGTGGTTCAGATAAAGCATTTTTACATATAGAGCATACAAAAACCCTAAGAAATACTGAGGTTATCAGTTGAAAGATCAATTCACATTTTGGCCTGGGTCAAATGGAATGATACTGGTCTAATAAATCATGAGACATTGGCACAGGAATTGTATCAATGGTCTCAATACCCCCTACTTTTGTACTTTAATGCAGTACTTTCAGGGTTTCTTAAGATACACCTCTCCAATATGTTTCACCTGGAGAATGGTGGTTTAAAGTGCTGTTTAAAATCCTGGTTTTGTAATTTGAAATCCTGGTTTGCGGTGAGGATTTAAAGCAGAATTTCAGAGTTTAGACACAACTGGAAATTGTGGCTTAATCACACGTACACACCTGCCAATTGTGAGAAGCTAAAGAAGGTAATGGGCCAAGGAGAAGAAGATGTATGAAAGTAGAATGCTAGTTCTTGGTCCAATGAACTATGGCTATAATGACCACCAGTTGCTACATCTGAACTTCTGGTGTGCACACCCTGTTGGAGTGAAGTTATTCTTCATTAAGTTACAAACACAAAACCTAAGTTGTTGTTACTGGCAATAGGTACTGATTACACATTAACCAGTTATTCGCAAACTAGTTACTTTCAAGCTTCGTACTGCTATCACTGAGATATTCAGAAGACGATAAGGCTTTGGGTCACAATTGTTTGCAATGGACTGAAACAGCTGGCCAGCTGGCCCTTTGATTGCCAAAATGCTGCTCCTTTTTGCGCCAGAAAAAGTGCCTTTGCCACCATGGTGGCAGCTTTTTGGTGTTTCTATGGCATGGCACGTGTAAATGTTGCATCAGAGAAACACCATGACACTGCACACTGTGTGGTCAGTGAGGTTGTGTGAGGCCCCGAAGCTGGCATATTTTGCTGGTCTGTTCTGGTCCAATAACATCAAAAAGTCTCAATAATATGCCAAACCAAAGAAAAACCCTGAAAAAGTAAAAGCTAAACATGTTTCATAATAAAGAAGAACTGTCTCCTACAGTATCTTTGGGGCATAAAATACCTATATCACTGGCAGGCCTTTCAGGGTAGGTAATCCCATAAGACAGGGGTAGGGAAAACGTAGTCCACATGCAGCCCCCAAGACCATTTTCTAACTCATAGGGCCCAAGAAAGTAACAGCAAAACACTCCATGTCCTTTACATATTCCACCTTACCTTAACCTCTTCACACTGGAAAAGATGAAGATCTGCTTTGCTCTGGGCTGGTTCTTTGCACACTAAGGCAAGGATGGAGTCATAGTTGCATGAGTTTATCACAGCTTGGCAATGCTGAATTGTGCTCAGGGGGAAGTTCTCCAATTCATTCTGCAAGGGAGTTTTATTTGAGGAAGAGGGAAGGGGAGGGGAGGGGGGAGAGAGAGCAACCCTTCAAATTATAGGCAAGTATCAGTAAATTAAACCCCAATGCATTGATACTGAAGCAGCTCTTCAATTTATGTGCCACTACCCATGCAGTGTGAAATGTAAAGCAGCTTTTGAAAATGAACTATAAACCTTCAAAATGGTTTCCCTCCCTGCATCCCAAGACAATTTCTGCCTTACTAGCAACTATGAAAAATTAAGCACCACATTAATAGGCTTGTACCTTTGATTCCAAGTCTACCAGACTGACAGCTTTGTCATCCACTTGGAGAATCATATCTTGCGTCCAAACTTTGCCCTTGGCATCCAGCAGTTTCAACTTCCTTATTCCATCATCAATCGTGATCATGGCTTCTTTCCGATCCAAAACAAAAGTAGTCAAGTGCTAATGGTTTGTGGCAGAGGAAACAGATTAAGAGAGACATGGTTTTAAAAATCATTACTATTTTTTTTTGAGGAGGGGAATTCTTTTAATAATCTGCTCCTCAACAAAGAAAAAATTAGGAGATCATTTTAACTTGCTTACAAATTCCTGACATCTGGAATTTATTCTTACAGAATTAGAAGGGGCTTTGAGGATCATGTAGTCCAAGTCTCTGCTCAGTGCAAGCTGAAATGGCTAAACCATACCTGAGAGGTGGCCATCCAGTTTCTGCTCAAATATCTCCAATGAAGGATGACCTACAATCTCCTGAGATAGTCTGTGTTTCATTTGAAAAGCAGTGTTAGAAGGCACCTCTTTCTTGTTAGTCAAAATCTGCTTCTGTGCAGTTTCCACCCTTTGATTCTAGTCCTCCCTGCTTCTAGTTCTGTGATAACTAACACATTCTAACAGTAAATTCCAGAGTTAAGGAGCAACAATGGAAAAGGTCCTGGGTATGATCTAATCTCTTCAAAAAGGGTGCCTCTAAGGTGCCAGGAGTAAGTAGGGAAGACTGGAACTGGGTAATTCCTTCAGATAACCAATGTGCAAGTCCTTCAGTTAAACTCTCTGAATTGGGCCTAGAAATTTACTCAGATTTAATCTTAACTAGTGCGTGGAAACTGACATTTGAAAAGATCTTATTGCTGTTTGTGCAGCTGATTAGCCCAAAATGTATGTAATTTCTTTTCTATCCCATCTTTGCTTTGCTCTCCAATTGCACTTTATCCTCTACTTAATTCCTTGACTGTGTGAACCCACAGGAAGCTTAAGTACATTATATCCATTATCTCAGTATCACAAACAAACCTAAGAGTATTTTAATAGGATGAGAAGCCCTATTAAAAATGTTCTGTGATCAGACAGAGAGCTAATCAGCAAGGAAAATCCCCCCAAAGTATACCATCTTGCTAACTTGCTTTAGCTCTAATATCAACTGAATGGCAAAAAAGATTCATTAATTGCATTTTTTATCTTCCTACGAGCTTAGATTTGCACACATGATTCCCCACACCCATTTCATATTTACACCTGAGATAGGCTAGGGCGTAACTGAGGAATGGGTGAACCCAGAGCATCCGAAGTAAAGTGCAACAATCTATCTACTATACCACACTGTTTCTATTTATGGTGGAAAGTTGCCACTGGCTAAAGGACTAACTGTCTCTAGAAGAAAGATTATGGCAAGGGGAAAGAAACACAGCCCCAATACATCGAAAGAATGAGCTGCAGGGAGTTCTGGGGGATTCTGGGATTTATTGTCCAGAAAGGTATTCTCTGCCACAATGAATATGTATAGGAATTTTGTAAATGCTTTTTGCCTTTTCCTCCCTTCTTTCAAACCCTTCTCATTTTGTGTCATTTTCTTCAGATTACAGGCCACTCTGTTGGTCTTTTTGGATGGAGAATGGGGCTGACTTTGAAGGAATGCACATGTGAATGTGTGGTGTCTAACCTCCAGTTTGTTTAGTATTGCAAGACCTCCTGGTGAACACTTTGTAGTATATAATTAAATATAAACATAAACATTAATAAACACATAGATTTCTTACTTCCACATGGTACTGTGATGTCTCAGATATGCTGCTGATACTGTCACGTGCATAATTCTTCCTTTGCTCTGTTTTTTTTTTTTACAAAAAAGAATACCAAATTATTTTCACATTACAGATTACACTTGGTTACACCCTTTCTATACTTCCCACCCTTCAAGTACTTCTCCATCTGCTTTGTATGTGTACACACCATATGTACACTATTTGTACACAATGTGAGGCTAAAGGGGGAAAGGAGCAGATACAAAAGACAACAAGGAGAAATCTTGAGATGTGAACATGTAATACAATGAGAATTCAGTACGTCAATATAGAATAAGACCAAATTGTCTTCCTCTCTCTCTCTCTCTTTCTCTCTGTATATCCATTTGTCTAAAGAACAGATAAGGGTCATTCAAGATCAATTATTTAAACCAGGGTTTATAGGATTTCCTGTTCTTGTATGGCCATAGTATCAAACTATCATTGCATGATGCTTTCCATATCAAAATTGGAAAGCAAGCCCTTTAAAACAAAGTAATGTTTAGACTACAGCTGGTAGAAACCTGCAGCTGCCAGAGATAGATAAATATGTGGTTCTGAGAGATGCAGTCACAAAATTAATTTGTTTCAAGGTTTCAGTGGAATTCTCTTTTGACCACATCTGAGATCCCTGAGACACCTAGTCTATGTCAATGGATCTGCAGGTGCCCCCCCCCAAATTACTTGGCCCTCTCTTTGTCTAAGAACTGGGGGCCTCTGTTCTAGAATTAGAGGCTGAGCCACCTTTGAGAAAAAGCAGGCATCTAAAGATGCAAGCTATGTCAGCAGTCACAAGAAGAAGATGCTTCTTGAGCAAAAAACCATTTTGGTGAGCATGCCTCTCCTTATGAATAATAAAGTTGGAAGGGACCCCAAAGTTTATCTAGTCCAATCCCCTATCGATTCAAGAAATCCATAGTTGGGGCCTCCCTGACAGATGGCCATTCAACCTCTGTTTAAAAACAGAGTAATGTCTTCTGCATGAATGCTTGTCATGACCTCCAGCTGAGCCTTGGGTTGGGCCCTGGGAGTTCATGCCAGCCTTGTAGCTTGTTTTACATCTGAGGGGTTGTTAAAACAATACCTGTGTATCAGCTTTGATCAGGATTACATCCTCCCTGGCCACGTACCCCTTCCTGCCTTAGACTGCTTTTGAGTTCTGGAATTGCATTTCCTAGGCATGCACAGTTCATTTGGATCCTTCCAGTGTAGATGCTTAGGTTGGTATGGTATGGCCACCATAGCCCATTCAAGCTTACCGGCACCAGAACCCATATCTTTTATATTTGTGGGGAGATCAATCTTATTCCTTTTATATACAGTGTAATTGTGCTGCACACAAGGTAGTTGAAATTACAATTAAATATAGCTTCATGATTTTCCAGACATTAAAATTGGAGTCTCTGACAAAAAAGCACCCCACAGAATCCCACCCACTGGACATTCTGACCACAGATTCTGGGAGTTGGGAAATGCTGTCCCTAAGAATAACTTTTCCAAGCCCTGAATGGAACACAGTACAATTGTACTACTTTCTGTCGTAGACAGACTGTCCACTAATTGTACTTTAATGTTGTTCATATTTATATAATTCTTCCATTAGGCTCAGGGCAACATAAAGAAGTGTAGGTTATTCTAATTAAAACCTTATAATAATCTCCCTAACGTTAGAGAACTTCAAGGGACCAGTCTTCAGCTTCCCTGCTCAAATAGGATCTGGGCTTCCTTAATTGAATCAATCTACCTGCAGTGCAGTTTCCTCCTTTTCCTACCACATTCAATTTTACCAAGCATAATTGTCTTTTCCAATGAGTCACATCATCTCATGATAAACCCTCTAAATATCATAGATTACAAGAGAGAGAAGGAAAGCAGGGTCATTATCAACCCTCCTGAGCATCTAACTCTATTGGGTTTGGCCTCTCTCCAACTGTCATCCCACACTCCTTTCACTAGGGTGAAAAACCTCAAAGTATTAAGAACTTATCTTCTCTCCCATCTCCTTTTCCTTTTGTGTCATGCCTTTTAAGATTGTCAGCCTGAGGTCAAGGACTGACTTCTCTTTTATTTTATTTTCAAAAATGGTATGTATGGCATTCTGAGAGCCATTAGATAAATGATAGCTATAAATAGATAAACAGATAGGTTCATAGAGGGACATGTCTATACATTGCTGCATTTCTACATTGACCATGACAATACTGTACACAAAAGGCCTATCTATGGCTCCCTGGGGACAGCAGCAATTTGTTAAACCAATTTATTATGCTCTTCCTCCAAATAATTTAGTGCAGCTTATATGTGGTTCCCAGGTGTTTGCCTGTCAAGGCACATTATAGCCTTAGACTTGTTCAGCCTCAACATTACAGCTGCATCATGTTCATTCAAGGTTATTTTTTGGCCAGTTTTCTATGTAGCAGCCATAAGCTGATTCCAGAACAAAGAACCAATTGAACTAATATTGTACTACTACTTTGATCAAAAATCATCAGATCCCCCAAAGTGGAGGGCAGTGAAGCCAGCTTCTCTTGAAACATAAAACTGAATTTAACATTTTTAATCCATATACACCAAAAATAGAGCAGTTATAAAGAGTTTTAGAAGAAACACACAACTTCAGAAGGAAAACCAAAACTCAACAGTGCTGGAAGAGGCAACACTAATCTCCCACCCCTGCAAAAAAACAAAACAAAACAAAACAAAACAAATACACAACAAATGAATTTTTGAGTAACACATAATGCTGCAAATGCAAAAATGGCTTCTTGAAACTATTTCTTTTTCCTTCCCAACCAAGAGTGAATACATAGATATCAGAGAAAAGAAATCTCCTTGGCATAGCAGAAAATTACTCTGAATATGACAGGTTGTAGAACCCATCTTTTTGTTCATGCTGCCTGTTAGTGCTAATTCAGAATGAATGGTGCTAGAAGGATTGGTGGAGACAAGAAATAAAGCCATTTCATTGGTTGCATCAATATCTGAGTCAAGTTTGTTTCAGTCTGAATTAGCACTAACAGTCAGCATGAACGGTTCGGCCGACAGTGTAACTTGCTTGAGATCCACCACGGACCACAGTAGGAGAATGTTAAACTCTGGTGAAGTAGATGAATAGGCAATAAGGTTACGATACATTCTACTTTAATAGAAGGTTAGAACTTGGAGAAATTACTATTTCGGACTACATCTCCAGAAGCTCCCAGCTACCACGCTGACTAGGGATTTGGGGAGTTGTCGTCCAAAATAATAACTTTTCCAAGCTCAGCCAGAAGCATTCCTGGATATTATTATTATTAACCTTTATTTATAAAGTGCTGTAAATTTACACAGTGCTTACATACAATCTTTTTAATTAGACTAAATCCAGTCTGAAATCAAGAATTATTAATAAGAAAGAAGAGAGAAATTGTTGTACTTCATTATTGGAAAGCAAGCACACAGGTCACCTAGCTATAACTTTATCAATTAGGTTGTGCTATTGCGTGCCTTCAAGTTGTTTCTGAT
The DNA here is from genome assembly GCF_019175285.1 of Sceloporus undulatus. Taxonomy (NCBI): domain Eukaryota; kingdom Metazoa; phylum Chordata; class Lepidosauria; order Squamata; family Phrynosomatidae; genus Sceloporus; species Sceloporus undulatus. Next base: position 16,841,655 of record NC_056526.1, on the reverse strand, counting down.
TTATGGAGACCCTAAGGCAAACTTATCATGAGGTTTCCTTGGCAAGATTTGTTCAGAGGGGAGATTTGCTACTGCCTCCCTCTGAGACTGAGAATGTATGATTTGCCTAAGATCACCCAGTGAGTTTAGATGGCTGAGCAGGGATTTGAAC
>NC_056526.1:16813519-16835335 GCF_019175285.1 Sceloporus undulatus | reverse complement strand
TCCAGAATCATGTACCAAAGCACCATCACTACTGAGGCAGATGTAAGGTATTTATGTTTAATTCTGTAATTCTTTCTTTCCATACATACTTATCACATCCGCATACTATGAAAATCCCTTTGGCAATACATCCTTTTATGCAATAAGCCTTAAAAGCTGGGTGCTGCCTTGTGGGCAGGGCATTGTGATCCCATGGAAGCTCTTGATGGCTCACTCTCTCTCTCCTATTTTTTTTAATAGCTGCATACAGTATGGTGTAGTAGTCACTTACAAATAAGGAAGTGCTCAATTGGAGGATCAATACACCACAGAACAGCATGCTTTGATGCTTGGTTGGGGTCTCAAGCAGAGGCTACTTCCACAGTGGGGACTCCCAATCACAGTGGGCAGAAAATCTGCCCCAGGTTTAATTTCAGAGAAGCTAGCCAGCTGCGAACCTATAGTGTTTCAGCAACTTGCAGAGCTTTTAAAAGTTTACACTGAAACCAGTGTGTATTCCACTATCCAACTGGCATGGAAGCCACCAGTTGCCACGGTAGCAATGAATAAGTGTTTTTGTTGTGTGTGTTTTTTCAGGCTATGTGGCCGTGTTCTGGAAGAGTTTTGATTCGTGACGTTTCAACCTGCAACTGTGGTGGCATCTTCAGAGAATGGTGGCATGGAGGTGTGTGGGGTTATACACGGTGTGATCCTTGGTTTGGGTGGGGAGTGGTTACATGTATACAGTTCACACAGTCTACACACCTCCATGCCACTATTCTTTCAAGATTCCAGCCACAGATGCACTACCAAATTTTGGAACTGGAGATGAATCAGATCCAGGTGAACATTCACAGATGAAAACCAGGACAAATGCAGCTAAGCAACATCAGACTGTGCTAAGAAGCAACATTTATTATTGAGGAAGAACAAACAAGCTAGGGAAAGCTGCAGCAGTTTGTTTTGCCTGAGTCACAGAGAGGAACAAGATTCTGTTCCCTCCTGTGTACTCCAACTATTGTGTAACTGAGTGGCCAACTACTTTTGTACTTTGGACTTAATTGGCAGCAATTTGGAAAAACAGGGATAGAGGGTGTAGGAGAGAGAAACTGGGCATTTTAAAAGCAGTTGATAACGTGGAGGGTATAGAACAGGCATTCTCTAAGAAGTTACCCCACCCTGAATCAATCATGCAATATGTGTCAAATTTTTCAAATTGTATCTTCAGAAAAGCTATGGTGCATTACAGACCACCCAAAACGGGTGGTCTGCCGCTCGCATAATTTGCGCGCGGAGGAGCCCCAGCATCCAAACACCAGGCTCCTCCGGCTGCAAAAAAGAAGCCCCAAACTGGCACTTGTTGCGGCACACTTTATGACATGGTGAGCGCCAATGGCACCTTGAGTCATTTGTGTGTGCGACGTGTGGATGCAATGCGTCCGCTACATCAAAATGGCAGCGCCCAGTGGAATGGGCGCTGCCACTTGTGCGGCACCCACGCGTATTAGGGTAGGGGCGTGTGGAAGCGCCGCCGCTTCCTAACCCTAGCATGCTCTCGTGCAACCTAGTACGCGTACTAATGCCCGTGCGGAATGGGCCTATGTCACTGAATGGAAAAGAGCAGTTCTGTGCCTCTTCCCTTCTCAGTCACATCTTGTGGTAAAATATTTCATGCAACACGACTCAGCTATGTGTTGAGCAGCCCTTGACTTGAAGGCATAATATAATAATAATATAAAGAATTTTTATTTATATCCCGCCTTTCCAATTGCAGATCAAGGCGGCTTACAAGACAAGAAACAATAAAATACAGATAAAACATCACAATATAAAAAATTTAAAAACATCATTACTAGGGGAGGAACGGGAATCTATACAAATCACAATTCACTAGGGGCAAGAAAAAGACAATTATTGCACAATCCGGGGTCGAAAAACAACACAAGGAGCAGAGAACAGAACACTATTACCTAGAGTGAAAAAGCCAGCTGGAATAGATGCGTTTTTAATTGTTTCTTAAAAGAAACTAAAGATGCAGAGGAACGGAGCTCTATAGGGAGGCTATTCCACAATGAGGGGGCGGCGATAGTAAAGCCCTCTGTGAGGTCCTCACCAAATGGATTTAGGGACCTCTAACAATTGGTCCCAGATGTTCTGAGTGTGCGGGGCGGATTGTATGGGGAAGACGGTCCTCACAAGTACCCTGGGCCCAAGCCATTTAGGCTTTATAGGGTCAAAACCAACACCTGTATTGAGCTCGGAAGCGAATGGTAGCCAGTGGAGATCTTTTAAAATAGGTGTTTATGTGGTCTGTCCTGGAACTACCAGCGACCAGTCTGGCTGCCATATCTGCACCAATTGAAGCTTCCGGGTTTGGTACAGGGTTGCCCCATGTAGAGCGCATTGCAGAAGTCCAATCGAGAGGTTACCAAAGCAGGTACAAACAGTTTCAAGTCCCGACGTCCAGGTAGGGGCCGCAGCTGGCGTATCAGCCGAAGCTGATACACAAGCACTCCTGACCGTCGCGTCCACCTGGGATGTCAGATGAGCGACGAATCAAGGAGTACTCCGAAGCGGCACCGAGTCCCTCAAGGGGGAGCGTGACCCCATTCAGGACAGGCTGACAAATCTCACCACCCGAACCGAGGGACCTAAACCAGTACCCGTTTTCCCTGGATTCACACTGAGTTTGTTCTCCTCCACCAGCCATTACTGACGCAGCAGGCATCTATAGGAGAGATGCCATCCTTATTACTGCATCAGTCGGAGACACAGAGAAATTATTTGGGTGTCATCAGCATACTGAGAACACCGCGCCCGTGTCTCCCCGGATGATCCTCCCAGCGGTTTCATGGTAGATTTAAAAAGCATAGGGGATAAAATCGCTCCCTGAGGGACACCGGATGTAAGTGCCCTCTTATCGGAGCGACAATCCCCCAGCTCCACCATCTGGAATCTACCCGAGAGGTAGGACGCGGAACCACTGCAAAGCAGTGCCTCCGATACCAACTCCCCCAGGCGTCCAGAAGGATACCATGTTGATGGTATCGAAAGCCGCCGAGAATGTCCAAGAGCACTAACAGGGACACGCTTCCCCTGTCCATGCTCAGACGGAGGCACAACTAAGGCGACCATGGCAGTCTCAACTCCATAGCCCGCCCGGAGCCAGTTTGAAATGGGTCCAGAAAAACGGTGTCATCCAATCTTGGACTGGAAGGCGACTGCTCTCTCGATCACAGCCCCTCATAACATCAGTGCCATAGTATTGTGGAATTGTCATGGGCTCTTTCACATGAGACCTTTTATTGTGAAAAAAAGATAAATCCATCACAATAAGTGATTCCAGCTCAAGGACCCCACTTAAGCACCCTGTTTTATATCTTGAAATTATGGTCTGTGGAAGGTTTTTAAAACTCAACTCAAACCAGGAGGTACAGAATACTTGCACTGTCTTAGTTTTAGAAATAAATGGGTTCTGCCCAGCCACCAGTAACAATGCCCATTATCGTACAGGCTGAGGAAGGAATGGGAGGAGGGGAGCATGACTCATCCTGCGGCCTAACAGTGGGGCAGAAGACAGCAAAAAAGTAAAAAGATAGCAAAATTCCAACACGTGAATGCTCACAAGGCAATCACATTGGAGGGACAAACTCACGACCACACGGGGAAATTTCCCATGAAGCTAATTAGTTCTTATTCACAAGAACAACAGCAAGAATCTTTGATCACGTCAAAAGAGTGACAATATTTTTGCTTTGCAGAATTTTTCTTACTATATATATAAATATATAAGATATATATATATGTATATGCAATTTTTTAAACAATGCACAAGACTAATGTGCAGCGCCTGTGTGTATAGGGTGCCGCCATTATTACGCCCCCGTCACGTGCTAGGGGTGAGGCCGGTGTGGACGCTAGGCCCCCAGACAACCCCTAGCACGTGACGGGGGCGCCTCAAAAGCCTGTCTGTAATGGGCCTATAAGTTCTTTGGCATTGGTTTCCTTTGCTTCATCCTTCAGGTCCTTTGTTATATAACCCTAAATCTTACTCTCAATTTATCCATGGGTGATATCAAAAAGCATCATTTTGGCCCAAAAACCTGTCCTCGACTTATACATGAGATCGACTTATAGTCGAGTATATATAGTGTTTACTAGAGATGAGAGAAACTTAGATATAATTCATTAAAATTAATTAGTTATGCTCTGACATGTTAAAAAAAATCAGCAATGGTTTTAAAATTTATTATTTCAGTCATTAAGTGCCGGCACTGTTAACTTTTTGAGAAAATAATCCCACCTGGGGCGAAAGGCAGGGTATAAATCCAACCAACCAATTAATCAATCAATCAATCAATGATCAAGGGGGAAAGGGGTGCTTGGCTACTATTAGCCATTTTTAGTCATTCTTAATTATTTTGAAGCAATAATTTAATGATTAATGCAATTAATTAATTTTTTAAATTCATCTTATTATTTTTAAAATAGCAAATTTTCTTTGATGTCTTAATGTTAATGTATTAGCACTAACACTAGTGTTGCCTTGATCTATGGAGGTCCTCTGGTTATTGAGTCCTTTCAACCCATGACTACTTTCCAAATGCAAATCCTACACGAGAAATGAGCTGGAGTCTCCCAGAATAAAATTCAGAGCATAAGAGGATATTCACACTGTCAAAATGTTTACAAGGATGGGTAGGGAAAAATATGTGTCTACTGAGGAGGGAACTGTGACAGCTTCATAAAAAGTGACAGGAAATAGCCACAGTCTAAAGAATTTCTTCAGGCAAAAATTTTGTGACTTTGTTCCTTTGAATATCAAGCACTGATGCCACATAAAAAAATATTTGAAAACCTCTCTTAACTTGAAAAGAAATTTGCACTGCAGTACAGGAAATAATTGTTTGAGGAAATTTAAACACAACCCCTTTTTCAATAATTATATTAGTTACTTTAATAGCAGGTATCTCTTTCTTTGGGGAAGGTATAGAAACAAGATTTTGTAGTGTAATTTTTCCCACCGGTGTGTCTGTACAATCCCTGGGGCACGGATATTTTGTATTGTTTTATGGAAGTTTGGAAATTTATCTCTGGATATTCACTGATAAATATCAGCAACAACCTTTCTGATCTCGGAAGACCTTAATGAGTTGCCCTCATCCAATTTAATACAGATCATGTTCCTGCAAGTCCAAACATATTCATAAGTAGTTCATAAGTTTTGGCTTTTTTTTAAAATAAAATTTATTTGGCACTTTAAACATATTTAAGATTGAACATGTTTATATTGCTATAATAAATGGGTGGCCATACCACACTGTGGACCACTTAGGGAATATTAATATTTTTCTGCATATTTATTAGCACACACAATTCAATCCAACAAAATTAAGGAAGATATTCACATATTAAAGTGTGAGCACCTGAGTGTACACACATGCACAGTCAGGGAGCGATGCTCTCAGAAACAAAAAACAGCCTCAAATTACTCAGTCTTAAAATAACTTTAGAAACAGCCTCACAGTACTTAGTCTTTGTTTTAAAAGCCAATTATTACTCAGCTTTTTTAAAACCACAAATAAATTATGCATGGCTTTGGCTTCAACAAACAACTTCAGAACTATTTATAAGTCTATTTAGATTACTGGAAATCATAAGCTCTCCTCTACTAAATGAGGGAGGTTGGGTGGAAATCCCATTAGTAATTTTCCAAGGGTAGAAGGTTGCCTCTGGCAGTTGATAGTATACAACCTATCAGCTGCTACTCATTCAATTGTACATAAACCAACAGGACAGCAGTTTCCCAAGGGGAAAGGTTTTTTTTCCTGACCCTAATTGAGAGCAGATAAATGTATCACTCAAAATTCCTCTGAAGCGTGACCTTCACTGGGGTTAAGCTGGGGCTGAGGGCAGCTTTACCTGAATCCAGACCTGAACTATGCAGGCAGAAAACTATTAGTACACTACACCAGCCCAAGAAATGGTGGCAGAACAAAAAAGTCTGCAAGCAAAGCAAGGCACTGGTTTGCTGGTCAATGACCGAATAAACTTTTACATTACAGTAAGGCACTGGAGAAATAATATGTTCAGAGCATGCAGGTACTATACACTTTCCCTTGCTATCAACCCCAGGAAAAAAATGCAGCCATTAATTTGGTTCCTGAACAGAGTCCCTTTCATAGTACAGAATTATAGGACTATGATTTCACTTTAAAATGCCATGACAATGGGTAATGGGATTGTGGTATTTTGTGGTTTGGTGAGGCACTGGAGCTCTATGGCTGAGAATGCTAAATTCCCCTACCTAAACTACAGATCCCAGGATTCAAAAGGATGGAACCATGGCATTTGAGAGGAATCATAGTGCAATTAGTGTGCAGTGTGGGAAAGTGCTAGGATTCTGGCCTGGAGTCAGCTATTGCAACACTCCAATGTTAGAAAGTGGAGGCTGGAACCAGAGAGTCTGGATTTTACTACAGTGGGCTCTCCACATTCACTGGGATTAGAGGCACAGGACCCCCATGAAAGTGGAATAATCACAAATAAAAGACATTTAACATGCAAGAACACCTTTCTAGGAATCTCTAGGTCTTCCAGTGCAACTCTATGGTCAACTTCTGTCAGAGGTTCACCACAAAATCATGTTAGAGGACCTACAAAAGTCTAGAGGAGTGTTTTCTCTATTAATCTCTGGTCCTCCAGTGCATGTCTATGGTCAACATCCAGCAGAGTTGTAATGGAGGACACAGAGATTCCTAGAGAGAAAATATGAATCAAATTCACAAATAATGAAATCCGCAAAAGTGAAAGCTGCAAATGGGGAAAACCAACAGTAGTTGCTGTTTGTTCATCATGCAAAGAACAGGCTCCAAGTATTGTCCAATGCTATGTTGTGAATCGTGAGAGAGATCTGTACAAGCCTATGCCTAATGAGGGCTCAAGCCTAAGCAGGGATCATAAGAGTTCAGGCCTAACACAACACCTAAGCCTTCACCTAAGCCTCAAAAAACAAGTATCCTGATCCTTGTTCAAGCTGAGGAATTTTTTAGAACTATGGAGATTTATGGTGCCCCTAAAGCGACCCTATCATGGGGTCTTCTTGGCAAGTTTTGTTCAGAGAGGGTTTGCCTTTGCTACCTCTGAGGATGAGAGAGTGTGATTTACTCAGTGGATTTCCACAGTCAAGTGGGGATTCAGACCCTGGTCTCCAGAGTCATACAGCCCAATGCTCAAACTTCATCAGAGTGGATCTTCTATTTATTTAGAAACAACCATTTTGACAGACACCCCAGCACATCCAGCTTGGCAGAGGGAGGCAAGCGATGGGCACATCGCCATCAGCTGTGAATATCTGTGAACACTGAGATGACTGGAAGATGTTCTCTTTGTGCTCCAACTAGATTTTCAAGACAGAATTGGGCAATTTTGGTGCCTCCCCGATATCCTGTTGACAATTGTAGAAGAAGAGAGGGAGTTCATCAATGAGTATGAACTCAAGGGCGGAGTTCAAGAAGTTTCAGGACATTCGCACAGAGTGTTACATCTGAGGATGATTTCAGGCATTACAAGACCAGGCATGGTTTGCAGAATGGCTAAAGGAAAATGTCAGTTAAATGAATACTTGGTGCAGCATTTCCCATCCAACCTCTGAATTTTAACTGTCTGAGAAAGTCTGAAATGGGCCCTACACTCAAGATGTCAATTGCCTCTGGATCAAAATAAAAATATGAGAGTAAGGACTTTTGTATTCTTTTCCCTACAAATTTGGAAAGAGGGCATGTAATACTTACTTTATTTGAGAAGAGTAGTTTCCATATACACTGGGATGGGGGTTGGAAATATGTCCATTCATTCTGACCACAACTCCTTCTGTGGGAAAAGAAGAGAAAGAGAAAAGAAAAATCATTTAAGACATCCAAGCACAACTATTTTGGCCAATACTTCTAAAAGGCTACAGAATAGCCTACTTGTAAGTGACTGTGAAGAAAAGATGTGAGCTTTATAAAACAACTTTTTGAAAAGGAAGACTTTTACTAAAGACACAAAGAAATGTGTGTATTTTACAAAGAAAAGGAAGGGAAGAGAAGGGAAAGGAAAGGAAGGGAAACCAAAATAGCAGCTATATAAACCCTATTACAGTTTCTTTGCTAGAATAACCTAGGTTGGTTTCCATTTGGAAAGAAAGTGGCCTTTACATCACATCTAAACACTGTTTTTTTTTTAAATGTAGCTCTCAATTTCCATAAAAAATAGGGAGCAAGACATTTTGCTGCCTGAAGCAACGGATAAGATGGTGCTTCTTCCCATTCCCTGCACAAAGGTCAAGTTGATTGGTAGATAAATGTTGCTTCAGTGTTCTCAATAGGGAAACAACTTCTTCTGTTGCGTAAGAGGGCAGCAAGTAGTTTCGGGGATTCAGTGCAGACCATGTCACATGCACAGGGATGGTTTTCTGTTCTTTGAAGTAAAAAAAATGGGGGACAATGATGAAGCAATCTTCTGAAACCTCCTCTAGAAGTTACCCATACCTAATTCAGAGCCTAAGCACCATTTCAGCTGCAGCTTTTGGGCTGCAGTTACTGACGTTCCACAGCCATCCCCTCTAAAGCCGAACATTTGAAATCAGCAATTTAGCGCCCCTGTTTCAGGTATACTCTATTAAAAAGAACTTTGGTAATAGGTATTCAATGTTCCAGCTCCTTTTCCAAAAATTACTAGGTATCCAATGTTCCAGCTCTGTTTAGTCAACAGAACCCTGTTTTGCATCCTCAGGACAAGTTTTTTTCTTGTATTATTTCTGAATGCACATGACAGGGCCTGGCTAAGACATTCTGCCCCAAGACCATGAACAAGATGGCACCCACTCCACATACAGAAACTGAAATCTGTACCACTGGAATCTTGTTTCAGCCAATGGTGTCTAGTGGTTCCCATGACAATGGAGTAGCAAGCAAGCAACAATTTATTTCGGTCATTGACCAGTGTAAAACTAAGAATACAATTATTAAAACAAGAAACAATATTGATCTCTGTTATCTAGCATCAATTATTACTAACCATTTGAAGATGTATTTTACACATAATGTAGCAAAATTTTGCTACTTTAAGTATAACAGTTTGGTTCTGACTATCCAATGGATAGCGTAAATAAAAAACATCAGCGTGTCCCAGAAATTAAGTTAAAAGAGAGGTAATCAGCGGGTAGTAATTCCACTCCAGGATTTAGATTAAATTTTGAAGGAGTCATCCAGGCTGTTGGACTTCTTTTGGTGATATGGTTCAGCACCTTGTACAGTTCTTTTATCATTCAGACTGTTCCCATGGACATGGAAGTCGCCATCCACCACTGACTTCAACAATGGGGGATTGAAATCCATCCTCCATTGCACCTACAGGCAGCAGGCTGGCTTGGGATAGAGGATACAAATAACATCAAATGGAGTAGAGAGTTCCATCCTCCAACCCAAGGACCCTTTTCAGCATTGTCACAATTGCCTTCTTTGCAAATCCAAGGATCTGTCACCTCACCCTTACATCCTAAGGTGACTGCCACACTCTGTTTGCCTTAGTATTGACATCAAACTGCAAGCACTTCATGCTGTCTCTTACTTTTCAAGAGAAAAATAAAACTACACAAGGAACGCAGCCAAGCTTGTTCCAAGAGTCGGAAGCAAGGGCAGCCAGCAACTATCAAGTCCCCAGTTTATGTATAAAATTAACATGATCTTCAGAAATGTATACGGTAGCATACTCAGTCTGCAATCACATTTTTATGACCCATCAGCATGTTTTAGTATAAAGTGTTCTTTCCAGTGCATTTAATTAGCACCTTTTTTGCAGGTCTTTTGTTTCTCTAACTTACTGGGCTGAATCTCGTGTTTTTAATTAGCTGTTATAATTTTTGCAGGGGCAATGAAAGTCAAAAAGCTTTCTTCCTTGTACCTAAAGTCATGCCATTTTGTACTAACCTACATTTTGGTGGTTTTTCTCTATCTCTTTAACTGCTTCACACTTTATTGCCCAGAAGAATAAAAAACAATATTTTTAAAAACACAACGAACATTACTAGCTTCTAGTTTCCTTCTGAGTATAATTCAAAGTGCAGCTTTAACTATTAAATCACAGGGGTAGTGCGGTGGCTTAATGGTTAAGACGCCAATTATGATGATCGGAAGATTGGAAGTTTGGCAGTTTGAGGCCCAAGTGCTGCACGATGGGGTGAGCTCCTGTCACTAGTCCCAGCTTCTGCTAATCTAGCAGTTCAAAAGCATGCCAATACAAGTAGATAAACAGGTACCACTTCTCAGTGGGAAGCTATTTGGTGCAATCATGCTGGCCACATGACCACCAGAGCAGTCCTCGGACAATGCTGGCTTTTTGGTTTAGTAACAGAGATGAGCACCAACTCCTACAGTCATTTACGATTAGACATTCATGTCAAAGGACTATCTTTACCTTTACTTTTTAGAAAAACCAAATAGCCATCTAAAACCATTTTTGTAGGTCCTAAGCCCCTTCAAATCACACTGCCAGCATTCAGAAGCAAACTGGAAATTCCCCTCTAAAACATGCAAGATATTGTTATTTTTGAAGTACTTGGTTTTGAGCTCAACATTTGGTGACAAACCATACACCTGACTGTTTCAAAGCTGTTCTGGTAATGAATTTTGGCAGTGCCGCGTGGTGATGAAAGAGAGGGCATGGTCAATGGTAAATACCAGGAGACCTCCCAATGTTGCCCACCCCTGCCTTCAATGATCCAGGATAGGAGTGAGAAAAGTGCAGTCTGTGAGCTGCATGTGGCCTCCAACCCCTTTTAAAAACATCCAAGCTCTTCAGACACCCACAAAGGTCATAGAACAAAACAAAGTTAGGACTGGGCAAAAACTGACCCAGAATAATCAAAGAAGAGCAGAAAAACACCCTCAAAATGTGGTACTTCCCCTCCTTCCCCCAACCCTGTTTAAAAAGTAGGAGGTGAAAACCGTCCAAAAGTAAAACCAGAAATGATACCACACTGCTTCCAGGTCACCAAAGCATTCCCATGCAGCCCACTATGGCAGATGTGAAGCTAAAACCTGGCCTCTACACTGAATGAGGACTTGTTGTTGTGTGCTTCCAAGTTGATTCTGACTTATGGTGACCCTAAGGTGAAACTATCATAGGTTTTCTTAGCAAGTTTCTGCCGGGGGGGGGGGGTGCCATTGCCATCCTCTGAGGCTGTGAGAGTGTGACTTGCCCAGGGTCACCCAGTGACTTTCATGTTCAAGCAGGGATTTGAACCCTCATCTCCAGAGTCCTAGTTAGTCAATCTACTATACCATGCAGGCTCTTGAATGAGGACTAGGGCACCTGAAGGTCTGCATTTTCCAGAATAATCTCCCAGACTGCCCAATAGCTATAATACTCATTTCAGGGATGTGGGTTTTTTTTTTTTCAGCAATCAGTGAGATGACAAACAGCCAGAAAAACAGGGTTCAAGGGCCACATGTAGCCTGGTGGCCATGTGTTGTCCACCCTTGACCTAATAACCTTGTTAATGTTGTCCTTTTTATATAGCATTATCTGCACGTACTTATTTAACAACGTCATGGTATTTTGTAAAGCTACCTGGAATGTCAGCTGTGGCAAAAACACTCCATACAGACAACAACCATATCCTAAGTATTCATAAATAACCTGAAGGAATGTAACTGACAGCATGGCTGAAGAGAACTATTTCTTAAAATGCAACAAAGCTTCTCAAGAAGGTCTTTTATAAACACATATCATACATATGCACCTGTTTAAACCAACTCTGAACGTTGGTTGACATAACTCAGAAGTAGATAAAGTGCCATCTGTGGGATGCATATGATCCTGAAGTGTACCTTTCAGGCCCCTCCAACTCTCCAAAGCAGAAAAACCTTTTCCCCATAGAAAGATGTATCTTCCAGAACCATGGGGAGGGTACAGTTTGTATAAACACATTTCTCCCCTACCCACAGTCTGCTTTGGATATCCAATGTATTTTGTCACCAGACCTGAAAGTACGTTTTCCCAATAGTGTGAAGGTCTTGACCCTGCTAAGGTATAAGAGAAGGCAAATATGGGCCAATGGCCCTCAGAACATTCATACCCTCCAACTGTTCCAAGTTGGCAAGGACAGTCCTTATCAATCTACTTTTTCAGTTGCTTTTAAAATGTACCACTTTCTGGTCTCCCAATTTCCCCCTTTGTTGTCAGCTACTTCCCTTGTTGCAACCAGTTTGCAGTTTTGGAGAGGAGAGGAAGGGGAAGAATCTTGATCTTTTACTTAGGCAAAAGCAAACTACTGCATTCCCTCCTAGTTCTTTTTCATTAGCAATTTTTATCATTTTGATTACACTCTGATGTTGTTTGGCTACATATTTCCCAATTTTCATCTGCAAAATACTGGAGGGTATGAAATTGTCCATCCCAGATTGGAAGACATTTGGATTTTAGGTGCTTTTACCACCTTATATCTTTTTATGCAGGTTTCTCATAGAGTCACCTTGGAACTTTCTGTGTGCAAGCATGTGCCCTACTACTGAGCCACAATTCCTGCTAAGACGCCTCTAGATTTTACCTTTTACAGAACATTTTTGCACAATTTCAAATAACACATTGTCAAGCCACATGCTTCTCTTGCTCATTTTCAGACTACAGGTTGAGTTTTAAGAGCCTAAGAGCTTTATTTCTGGATGGACTATTCCTCAAAGTTGTAATTTTAAATTTTGCATTTTTGAAAGCTTTTATTTCTGTTACTGAACATGGTGTCGAAGTCAAGCAAAATGTATTCAGCAGTTTTACGTATGGCTGCATTTGAAATATTTCTGAAATAATCTGAGGTTCATTTCAGAGACTGGACTAAGAGAAGCCACAGCTATCATTTTTAATGAAGAAATTCCACTGAAATAATATGTGGCATACTTGGTTAACCAAAATGATTAAGTCTGCTATCTAGCTATGACATTGACATGGATATTTTTTGCAAATTTCAGTTAAAGCTCAGGTTGTGCTTTTGGCAGGAGGAGAGCTGGGTCTGTCCATGATTTCATCCATAATATAAGACAATGTACTGCTATATAATTTCAGGACATCAATACTGCCAATGAATACACTCATGCTGCTAGTCTGAACTTTAAACTAAGTATCCAAAGTGCTTAACCCTATTCTTAAAATAACTTTAGCATCTTGGATAGTTCCGTTGTTAAATTCAAATTAAACCCAAGCATGGATTCATCATCCCACTGACATGGATGCTACCATCTGACATTGCCTGCTGCTCAATGTAGGTAAGGGCATATCAGACAACTGAGCTGCATGTCGGTCAGCACAGTGTAGCCTTGACTAAGGGATGGTACCTTGATCATGATGGAATTGGAAAGAAAAGTCATGGGTGGTATAAAGCACAGCTTCAACAAAGTGGAGGAAGAGAAGACAAACAGAGAGAGGGTAAGCTAACCATTCAAGGCCTGAAAAACCTAGAATGGTTGTAGTGGATGTACAAAGGATGTACTGGAATATCTGCCAGGGTTTGTCCCCTCCTGTTGGAATTTGGTGGCACAGTGACAGTAAAAAGAAAGTTATTTCTGGAGGAAACATGCACTTTGTTTAAAAGAGGTCAGATTTCTGGGAGGCTCAGGGTGTGTTTCTGCTTTCAAAGAAGTCATGCTTTGTTTTAACTTGGAAATAGCTTTTGTTTTGCATTTGCTGCTGAATTTGGTGGCAATTGTGTGGGATGCTTGGGATGTGAAAAAAATGGGCAGGGGCTCCATGTAATCTATGGTTAGAGATGTTGCTCACTACTGCTGTAAGAGGAGACATGAAAAGTGGTGACATGTTAGGGAGCTGTCAATTTATGCAGCTCTATTAATGTTGGTAATTAATGAGAATCGGCTTAATTTAAGCTTTCTGAAATGGAAGACTGTGCACTTTTTTTTCTTATGTAACTTTGAAATATAGGGGACTGAGATGATGCTGTATAAATAATGCAAAGTTTAGCATAAGAAGGATTTTTAAAGCTTCCCCATGAACTGAGAGCTGAAGTTCTATATGAATCTATCTTTCTGTATTCCTCACCAACAGATCCTGCTACAATGCAAATGCTGAACCAGATCATAAAAGAAATAACCCAAAAGTTATCATAGAGTCCTTTTAGGAATTTGTATAGTGCCAGGCAGAACACTGGACGAGATATCCCATTCAAGCAAGCAAAGAAGGCAGCATTTATTAAATAGTCAACAAGACCATTAATAACATAATTCACAGCACTAATTTAAAGTTTGCACTGGCTTCACAGTACTCATTGAAATCTTGCAATATACTCACATAGCTTTTGGGGGAATCTTTGTAGAGTTTCCAGAGTTAACCCCTGAAGTCACAAGACTCTCCAATTTCTTTACACAATCAACGCATCATTTAGGTGCAAATGGTCACACAGACTGGGCAAACATGAAGATGCTGTACAGGTACAATCTAAAAGTGTACAGTGAGAATGAGAAATTTCAGCATAACATGAATTTACTTGTGAGAGAGTCTGGAATGATCACAAATCCCTACCGAGTGTATTTCTGTTGGCAAACCTAGGTGTGCTACAAAGCTTCAAAAAGTTACTTTTGGGGCTACAGCTCCCGGAATCCTCTAGCCAGCAGCTGAATTTGGGCCCAAGGTTATGAATTCTTCTTGCACATTATGGGTTCTTGAAAAGATGTTCCTGACAGTCTTCCATGTATGGGATGCAATGCAAAAACTAGTCCCTTTATGGTCAAACTCTGTGATACAGATGTTTCTGCTGGCATTCTGGTTTGAAATAATAAAGGCACACACACACGCAAACATATATATCTAAAGAGGATTTTTAGTTTCATGTTCCTGGCCTATCCAGTGGAGCAAGGTTATGTCTTTATGTATCTGTATATGTCCTTGAATGCTTCTTGTATAGGTAATATGACCCTTTTTAAAATTCAGGAAACATTGAGCAACTCCTGGTCAATGGTACTGCCTTCCTGCCCACAACCCCATTTTTCAGTACAGTACTTCACATTCCTCAGAGGAGAAGCTGTCCTTGAAGCTTTATTTGTTGTTTAACTCCACTGGTTTTGAGAAACAGTTCCACTTAGTTTAAAAGGGATAGGGAAAGGCTACAGAATCTAGAGCAAACTGGGTTTTTCAGCCCTTTTCCAAACTGAGTGATGCAGGTTTACATCATGGGAAGGAAAAGCAAGAATTTTATTTAACTGTTGAAACACTTTCTGTTCTCCTTTTTACTCTGTTTTAAAAGGATATACCCCAGATTTGGCACTGAACAGGCCTGACATTGTCTGGACTGTTGGCGCCAGACTTGGGGACTGGGCCCTGCATCATTCAGACTCCCCTAGAGGATGGGAGGACAAGAGTTTATTTGGCCCATGTAGACAGGATCTATATAAACCAGGGATGGGGAATGTGTAGATCTCAAGTGTAATTGTAATGTTTTTATAAATCTTGTAAGCCGCCCTGATCATTTTTTATGGAAGGGCGGGGTATAAATAAAATTTATTTATTTATTTTATTTAAGCCCCACCATTTCTTGCCTTTAGCTATTTTGGTTAGGCTGATGGGAACTAAAGCTCAAAAGCATCAGGAGGACTACACAATCTTCATTTTCAATATAAATCCTTTACAACACTTTACCGAAAACCTTCTCATGCCTTAAAAATTTCAAAAGCCAAAATGAGACATTTATTGCACCCTTCCACTCAGACTAAATGGGTTGCAGAAATGACCATTCTGCCTTTTCCAGAAACCACACGTCCAAAGCAGCCATATTAATTTTCAAAAGCTTAGCACTATTTAGCATAGAACAGAGTAAGTGGTTGTCCATGGTTATTAATGAATGGCTTTTCTGATTTTATTGCTTTTACTGCTTTTTATCACTACTGTTTTATGGCACCTGTTTTTATTGTTGAACTACCCTGGAGTTTTCTGGAAAAAACTGAAAGCACTATATAAATGAAAATGCATAAATGTATACATTATTAAATAAATAATGTCCCCCCACAAAAGGTTTCTATGAAAAGTTCCACACATTTTAACAGCTCTAGGAAATAACAGCTGTGTCACTGACATGAAATTTTGTTCACTATGGTCAAAGTAAAAAAAAGCAGAGCTGGTTGAATGCCAGCATCTGGTGAATATACTACATCTTGCAAGTGCTTTGCCACTGTGCGTGTAAATAATAATTTCAAAAATCCCTGCAAACGAATAGGATTTTAAAAAATCAATTCCATTTTTATTATGCCCTGAACAGCAATATATGTGTAAATAAACAACAAAAGACACAGCAACTTTGGAGACAGCATTTTTATTAAACTCTGCTGAACTAGAAGTGAAGGCGAAAACAACGCTTCAAAACTGCAAGACTGTGCTAGTAACACAATATTCTGCCCATTTTTAAGACTGAAAACTCTCACCAACACAGGGTTCAGACATGAATGAGGAGTCAGGAGTTTTGATCTGACTCATGCTTCCTGCTCCCAGCTTTCCCACACATCTTAGACCTGTGCAAGAGTTACCATGCTTTTTTTCAACACTGGATTCACGGGACTGGATACTCCCTACCTTCCTGTCATCATGCTCCTCACTGAAGAGAAGAGGTTACTGTTGGCATAGAGGCTTTCCACTTAAGCAAGACCCCTGTTTTTCCAAGGTTCTTAGACTCACAGAATCATAGAGTTGGAAAAGACCACAAGGGCCATCTAGTCCAAACTCCTACCATGCAGGAACTCTCAATCAAAGCACCCTTGACAGACGACCATCCAGCCTCTGTTTAAAAACCTCCAAAGAAGGAGACTCCACCACTTTCCGAGGAAGTGTGTTCTACTGTCAAAAAGCTCTTACTGTCAGGAAGTCCTTCCTAATGTTCAGGTGGAATATCTTTCTCTGTAGTTTGAATCCATTGCTCTGGGTCCTGTTCTCTGGAGGTGGCATTTGCATTGTGCCGTTGCAAATATGCAGATGAATACACTTAGCTAGATCCACAGCTGGAGTGCCACCAAAAAACCAAGATCAGAAACAGACTTGTGTGGTGATGAGGGCAAGTATAACCTTCAGAAAGAGAGACAGACAGACACACAGAGACAGACTCATTTGCTCCAAAGGACCTCTTGGCTTTTGCACATTAGCCACCAAATTTATTTTTCATGGACGCTGTAACATATCATGACTATCTTATGAATAGCAAGCCTCTGTTTATATTTGTCAAATCACATCTCTCAACCAACACTGAACAGATGCTGCTCCAGGCGGGATAGCTCACTGTTATTTCCTGAGGAGTGATCCAATAAATACATATAGAAAAAAAGACAGGGCACACTATCAGTCAGTGCGAATATCTGTCTTATAAAAACAACTTTAGTATCTCAGTTCAACTTCACAGGAAGGTCTGCATACTGTAGTTCATACATATAAACTAAACTTTCTGTCAGCTTTTGCTCCTCCTAATTCCCAAAACAGAGCTACTATTTTAAAGGGCAATTTCTTCAGTTCCTCACCCTATACAAAGAATGTTGAGGGTTATTTGAGCCAAATTGTGTAAGCTAGGCTAACCAGAAATCCCCATTAACCACCATAACCACCAACAACAGTGCCTCTCCTTCTTCCCTTGGCATCTTTCATTATTTGTACAAGGTCATACTCATTTTTCTAGAAGTTGACACAACACCCATTTCTCCTTCTTCACATTAGGTTATTCAACTGCATAACTGTCACTGTCCGAAATTTCTACTGGGGCTTCCACCTGCTGTTGGCAGATTTTTAAATTACCATTTAAGTTTTATATATATATATTACAATAGAAACAGGTAAGAATTACCTCTGACTCACTTGTACCTCCTCAGCGCCCTCCTGAGAATCCTAAATACATATTCCAAACTACAGTTAGCTCTAATTCACTCACACATATCTGTACAAATACCTCGACAAGACAATTACTGAACAAGTACATGTACCTGTTTCTTGGATCAATTATTGATCAAAATGGAGACTGCAGTCATGAAATCAGAAGAAAGCTAGGATTGAGAAGGGCTGCTAGGAAAGAACTAGACAAAACCCTCAAGTGCAAACATATAAAATTGAACATTAATGCTAGGATCATCCAAGCCATGTTTCTCAACACCATGAACAGATGTGAAAGCTGGACAGTGAAGAAAGATCAAGAACAAAGACCAACTCAATTGAGATGTGGTGCTGAAGAAGAGTGCTGAGGATACTGTGGATGGCTAAAAAAAGAAACAAATGGGTCCTATAACAGATCAAGCCTGAACTCTCTCAGGAAAGCAAGATGTCAGAACTGAGGCTGTTGTATTTTGGCCACATCATGAGAAGGCATGACTCACTTAAAAGGACTATAATGCTAGGAAAGTTAAAAGGCAGTACTAAGCAAGGAAAACCACAGGCCAGATGGTTAGACTCAAGCAGGGAGGTCATAGGCCTGAACCTGCAGAACCTGAGCAGAGTGGTTCAGGATACAGCGTCTTGGAGATATCTAATTCACAGAATCACCATGAGCTGAGGTTGATTTGAAGGCAGTTAACAACAATAACAAACACATAGGAAAGATAATCATAAAAGAAGTGGAGGAGAAGCAGGGAATAGAAAAGCTCACATAGGTTGAATGCTACTTAAATAGTTTAAATGATCTAAATTAATCTTGGAATTATTCTAAGAAAACGGACTACATGTTTAAATATGTGTTGCCTTGTTGTTGTTTGTTGTTAGCTGCCCTCAAGTCAGTTCTGACTCACGCCGACTCTGTGGAAGAGACATCTCCAAGAATTGCTATCTTCCACTGCCTTGCCCAGATCCTGAAAGCCCTTGCCTATAACCCCCTGATTGAGTCTCTCCATCTGGTTTGTGGTCTTCCTTTCTTTCTTCCACTCTCCACCTTTCCTAGCATTCTCTGAAGATGCCAGCCACAGATGCTGGCAAAACATCAGTAATAAATTCTTCTAGAACATGGCCATATAGCCCGAAAAACCCACAAAAAACTATTTCCTAGCATTATTGTTTTTTTCTAGTGATCCGTGCCTTCTCATTATGTGGCCAAAGTACAATAGTCTCAGCTTAATTATCTTTGGTTACAAGGAGAGCTCTGGTCTGACCTGTTCAAGAACCCATTTGTTTGTCTTCTTGGCTGTCCATGGTTTCCGAAGTACTCTTCTCCATCACATTTCAAATGAGTTGATTTTCTGTCTGTCTGCTTCCTTCACTGACCAGCTCCCACATCTGTACATGGCCTCCTATTGAACACTATAGCCTTCAACAAGGTCTTCTGTAAAGGTTTTAGATGTGATCAAAAATGCATCTGAACAGTTAAGACCAGTGCACCAGCTGTGTTTGTTCCTTTAGAAGTTAGATCTGGCTACAGTGACACATGCCTTGATTACACTCTGTTTAGACTACTGTAACACACTCTGCCTGAAGCAGTCTTTAAAGATTCTTCAGAAACTTCAGTGGGTACAATATACTGCAGTTAGAATGCTGGCCAGGGCCAGTTACAGGAATCCTGTAACTCCCTTGCTGAAACAAGTTAACTGGCAACCAGTTTGTTTCCAAGCACATTTCAAAGTGTGGCCTAGTTCAAGACTATCTGAAAGATTGTATCTCCCTATACAAACTTGCCTGATTATTAAGATCTTGGGGGGGGGGTCTCTTGGCTCATCTGGTGACAACACATTTCCATGGCTGCTCCCAGCTGTCAAATTCTTTTCGATGCTGATCCTCCCCTCTGCTCTCCTTTCATGGGTAAGTAAAAGCCATTTTATTCAAACAGACACTTCATGATTTGTTGGTTACAGAGAGACTTATAATGGGGAGTGATTGTTCATGTTTGTACTTTATTATGTTTTAAAATGATTTTATATAGTTGGCTCCCCATGCCCATGGATTCCTTATTATGGATTCAGTAATCTACAGCTGGAAAATATTTTTAAATATAAATAAAATCCAAAAGGCAAATCTTGGTTTTGCCATTTTATATCAGGGACACCATTTTGCTATGCCATTGTATTTAATGGGAGTTGAGCATCCACAGATTTTGGTATCTACAGGAGGTCCTGGAACCAAACTCCAGTGGATGCCAAGGGCCTACTGTACTTTTTAGAAAAATTAATGGTGCTTAAAAGGGATGGTTGTTTTAATTGTGCTTTATATTTTTATTAACCAGTTTTCACTTATCTTGTTTTAGCCCTTTGTGAATCAAAATCAGAGTAGTCGAAATAATAATAATAATAATAATAATAATAATAATAATAATAATATATTTAATTTATTTATATGCCAGCTTTTCCTCAGCTTGAGGAATCAAAAGAGCTTATAGAAATTAAATGTAATACAAACAAACTGTTCACATCATTAAAAACATGCTAAGTAAAATATAGCTAAACTATCAGTAGAAAAAATAATAAACTGAAAAGCAACGTATGGACAATGCAGTCCCAATTTATCAATGCCATTCTGGTGATAAGTGTCCTAGCAGCAAATTCTACACAGTTGAAAGTCCAATGGTGCCTTTAAGACGAAGTTGATAACGTTTCATTGCTTCCTGTCAGAAGGGAGTAAATTACTGGGCAGAAGACAGACCAGGCAAAAGGAGGAAAGCGAGACCAGAAACAATCATCCACTTCAGTTCTGTCCATTTATCAGTCCAAGGAAACAGCTCCAGTAAAATGCTGATCTTGAGACTGCTTTGCTTTACGAGTGAGTAGAGGGCAGATTTTCAATGGTGAAAAATCCACATGGTTGATAGAAAAAGCTGCAATCTCCCCACATGGGAGACAACTATGTATGAATAGAGCCAGTGTAGCCTAGTGGTGTGGGTGTTGGACTATGACTCTGGAGACCCGGGTTCAATTCCTGGCTGAGCCATGAAACCCACGGGGTGACTTTGAGCAAGTCACACTCTTTCAGCCTCAGAGGAAGGCAATGGCAAACCCCTCTGAACAAATCTTGCCAAGAAAGCCCCATGATATGTTCGCCTTAGGGTTGTCATAAGTTGGAAATGACTTGAAGGCCCACAAAAACAATGAAATCTCCCAGATAAATGTAGGGCAATCATTTCCAAATAATGTAATTCCCATTCCAGAATCACTAAGTCCTTACTCCAGGGTTTCTCAACTAGGCTTCCCTGGAATTCTGCAAGAGGTTGCTGGGGATTCCACAAGATATTGTGACTGGGGGGGGGGGCGGGACATTTTTTATTGAGTGGTAGTTATAATAAGTTTTATACAGGGGTTCCTTGAGACTTGAAATCGTTTCATGGAATCTCCTAGGACAGAAGTGGGCAAAGTATCACCTGCAGGCCACATCTGCTCCCTCCCCCCAGCCATTTCTTTGGGACACAGGGCCCTGCAGGCATTTGGTGGTTTAAAAAAGAGTTTGTTTTTTTCATGAATGAGTACAATAGGAGATGTGGCCCTCCAAGGTTTTTGGAGAGGACTAATGCAGCTCCCTAGACTTCCGAAATTTCCTACACCTACTCTAGGGTAAAAAGGTTGAGAAAGGCTGCCTTCACTTTTGCCAATATTCCCCTAAGACCTGACCTCCAAATTAGTGTAGCTGGGCCACATCCCACTCCCACTCTTTTCCAGTTGCCATGAAAGAAGAGTTTTCTAGCTTCATTTTGCTTATTACCATTTTCTGGTCTTGTTTCCTGTCTTGCACCAGGATGGGGTTACTGTATAAGACTTTGCTGCATCCACAAGCATTATCATGTTTAAGAGACCTTGGCCTAGAACATAATAATAATAATAATAATAATAATAATAATAATAATAATAATAATAATAATAA
>NC_056526.1:16671441-16813509 GCF_019175285.1 Sceloporus undulatus | reverse complement strand
GGTGTCTATGTCTAGCAGAAATGTCTAGGAAGGGATTGCTCAGGTAAACAATTATACTGTGACAACAACCTTGACACAATTATCTTTAAATCCTGAATGCGTAAAATAAGCTGGTTAGTCATCTGTTTCCCCGATATGAATGGGTTTTATGAAAGTACAAGCATCAAGCTTTTAAATGTAAGCCTCACTGGTATGACACAGCCTCCAAGATGTCACAGATGAAAACTGGAACATATGTGGCCAAGCAATATTAGAACATGGTCAAGATGGCAACAGTTATTTAATGAAGAAGAAGAAAAAACAAGCTAGGAGAGGCTAGAACGATTTGCTATTGCCTGAGCCTACTAAGAAGGGCAAGATTCGCCCCTTCCACTTCTCTCCTGATTTAACTGAGTGCAAACTACTTTTGCACTTAGAAGTCAGTTTGCAGCAACTGAAGTAAGCAGAGGTCAGAGAGAGAAAGTGGAAGAAGGAAAGAGCAATTGGGACATTTTAAAGGCAGCTGGAAAAGTGGGATCGCAGAATACAGTTGGCCCTCAACATTTGTGGCTTTGACTTCTGTAGATTTGATTATCCCCTCTGTTGTAAACCACTTGGATTCCCAGTGATCGGGCCGTATATAAATAAAACCTATTATTATTATTATTATTATTATTATTATTATCATCTGTAGTTTTGATTAACATGTTCACTCTAGGAATTGCAAAACTTTGACAGAGGTATGCCTCCCCTTCCCCCAATTCCCCCCATCTGATACTCTTCTCTTAGAGAAAGGCACCAAAAGACTAATTTCCCACTTCTCCTTTTCAAATGAAATTCCCTGCTGTAAGCTTGCACTTTTATGCTCAAAGTTTGGATGCAGCTCTAATACTGTAACATGATCATCTGAGCTCACTGTGCCACATCTCTAAAGGCAAAAACACACATACACACTGAGTAACAGGATATGTCATCAGTTTAGTAAGCTGGATATTGTAGCGATCGCTCACGCCTGCCTTTGAATGCCATGGATAAGTGTCTCTTTCGTCATAGTATGCATTAACTGCTGAGCAACTCCTACACTGAGCCAGCCCAGCATTAAATGAATACTTTCAGAATGCGACTGACTTGCAGTAACCAGCCACCCAGTTTTCTGAGGAACAAACACAGCAAGAAAAAAAAAGTGTGTCAGTTAAAAGGGAATTGTGGCTACTGACTGTTACAGTTTATCTTTTTTTTCTCTCTCTTTGGTTGTTTCTGCAAAGAAGAAAACAAATTTTCCTGCCTGATTCTTACACTGGCTTGTTACAGACAGGCCAAAATAAAGCTGCTTCGAGTCACTTTGGAGGTATGGTATTTCAATGATGCATGCGTCCTAAGAGTCCAAAACCCGCATCAGAGCTGCATTCCAGTCCTTAGAACTGGAGTGTGGCTTTGGTGTGGTTTTTGGACTCTTAGGACACATGCATCATTGAAATACCATACCTCCAAAGTGACTTGGAGCAGCTTTATTTTGGCCTATCTGTAACAGGCCAGTGGCTTGTTTAGACGACATATGGGATCAAAATGGGCAGAACATAGGTCAACTCTGTGCACCAGGATGATTCTCTGGAGTAAAAAGCATTCCCACTTGCTCTGAATGGGGAATGCAAAACTCCAGAGAATTGCCTGGGTGTGTGGACTGTGCATCAGGGTGGGGACAATGGGAGGAAAACTGGTCAGCGTAAAGGCAAAAGAGGTCAGGAGGTGGCTGCTGACATGGAGGAGTGCTGCTAGTATCGACCCGTTGTGGGTGCTGGTTGTGCAAACATCTTATGCTTCGTACGAATCCCAAAGCCTCGAGCCAGGTTTTCCCATCAGTGTGAACATGGCCCTAGTTAAGGGTGGGGAAACTATGGTTCACAGGGAGCATTCAGCCCGCAAAAGACTGCAAAAAATAGAGCTGTTGTCATGGCCCTCTCAGATCTAGTGGGGGTCTGAATGTGGCCCCTGGACGATGGCCCACCCTTGCTTTCCATATAAATAGTTCTAAGCCCGTTACTGATTTCTAGAAGCATGTGGGATGTTTTTGCCAGTCCTAAGGACATGTCTAGCCTAGTTTATCACTGTGAGTGAACTACAGCTTGGATGTAACTTGTTACAAGGAAGTTTCTTGTAATTGATTCCTATTCCAAATAACAAAGGTATGTCACATTACAACTGTAACTTCGGGGTGGATAATGTCACTTCTGTTGTTTCACTTGTGAATTACTTTTCTCATTATGATTGTGTAGTTTTACTAAACTGTGGAAGAGGAATATCACAGGATTCAAGTACTGGCATATTCTGTGTTTCATATTGTGTTGTACATGTTACAGCAGTAAGCCTTGCATCACATGGGAATGCAATGCATGTTTTGAGGGTAAGCTTTGCATGGGAAGTATGGGATCTACTAGGGAATCATAGTCTGTCCCTCACGGTTAATTCTCTCATTTTACAATGTGCATTTAACTGATCTAGTCCATTTAGGTTTATTAAGTGTTCACATAATTTTGTTCCAATTGTTATTAACTTTCCTTGATCAGGAAAATGTTGAAATAACAAACAAAAACATTCAAGACAACAAGGTGGTTAATTTTTCTTTTAAGTAGACTTACAGAGACCCATAAGGAGAAAATATGGAGAATGAAGGATAAGGTTTGCAACTTTTTTTAAAGGAAAAAAGAAATATTGTTCATCTGCACAAAGGCAGGGCAAAAGGCAAAGCTGAAGACTGGAGCATGGGGTGAATAATTAATATTTTTTAAAATATAAATGGCTTATCTCATTTTGGTGAGCTAAACCAAAATGTCGCTTTACTAAGGGTGCATCCACACTGTAGCCTAGTGGCAGAAGAGGATGTCGAGCTCAAGTCCCAGGATACTCCTCTGATTCAGCTGAAACCTGACTTTGTGACATCTCCGTCTTTAAAATGATGCAGTTTGACATCATTTTAACTGCCACGGCTTCATCCTGGGATTTGTAGTTTTGTGAGGCATCAATACTCTTGTAAAGAACTTGTAAACTTACAAATCCCAGGATTCCATAGGGTGAAACTACAGCACTTAAAGTGATGCCAAACTGCATTATTTCTATAGTGCAGATGCACTCTAAGACTAGTCAACAGAGGCAAAGCATGCATTATATTATCGGATGTAGGCCCCAGACCCCATCAGTGCCCAAGGGCTGAATTTCAAAATCTGGCCCATGAAAACATATTCCTTATAAAACACAACTGCTAATAAAACAGTGAGATGCCTCTTGATTTTGAGTGCTCCTACTGGAATTATTTTTGGGTTATTGTTGGTTTGCCTTTGACTCAGTATTGTAGGTATGCATTTCATGCTGTAAGTGAGAAAAAGAAATCAACACTTCTTATACCATTCCATTTTTATACAAAAACAATCACAACTATCTGCCAGGAGAAAAACAGCGAACAAAACCCTCCTGGCATTTTTTTTAAAGCTCGGGTTCACACCAAGTGCAGGAACAAGTCAAAAGGAGGTACGTTTAATTATTTACAAGTCTGGGTCACGGTATGGTGGCTTCCAAGGTCAAGTATTTATAATGTGAGATGATAATACGTGTTGGTTTCCAAAACCACAGCAGCCAGCTCTTAACATTTTCAAAGCTGAGAGGTCAGAAGGTAAAAAGGGAATTAAACACATACTGAGCAAGTTACCACCAACACAGATAAGAACAAGAACAGGTTACGTCTGATGGAGCAGTTTAAAGAGACATTAACTTATTTATTTATTTATTTATTTATGGTATTTATACCCCTCCCTTCAGCCCTAAAGGCTATCAGTTATTATTTTTAATTGGACGGTTCCCTGCCCTCAGGCTTACAATCTAAAAGACACGACACAAAAGGAGAAGGGAATGGTGGTGGGAAAGGGGATGAGATCCAGTGGTTCTTCTCTCCCTCTGAGGCCTGGACCAAGGCAGACGGACTGGAGGGAGGGCTCTTCTTCTTCAGACTAGCCCTGATGGAGCTGGGCCTGCCTGTTCAGTCCCTCGCAGATCGAAGGATGAAACTTTTAAACTTCACTTTAAAAGAATGTTGGTAGATTCCATGCCAGTTGGTTGGTGAATCCACTTTGGGTTTTACTCTGACTTTTAAATGAGCTGTCCAAAGGACTGAAACTATTTTGGGGAGAGGGTTTCATATCTCAGATAGCTCCTTTAAAATTTAGGCTAAAATCCTGAGTGAGATCATGACCCCACTGACAATGGTAACACTAGTTGCCACTGACAAAAGCCCCCCCCCCCCCCATATCCAGAAGGAGATTTCAGAACCATTTTTGACAGTGATTAGCTGAAATGTTTACACATAATGCTACACCCTAATTTAATGCTGCATTCATGGACAACAGCCAATTTCAAGATCATGTGCTTGCACTGTGGTGAAAATATGAGGTGATAGGCAGCTCCTGTTTTCAGCTAAACACAGTTACTCATGCTATGTTTAACCAAACAAACCATATCCATCAGTAGCCATGTTGGCCATATAGCAAAGTATAATAACATCCAAAAATCTACAAAATAGTGACACTTTTTATTGAGACAACTCAAATGCACAAAATATATGTTTGAAACGTTCAAAGCTGCTCTGGCTTCTTCATCAGGCAGAGGAGTTAAAATCATACAAGAGAAAGAAAAAGATGACACTGTTGGTCACAGGCCTACATTTTGTCAAGATGATGCTCTTGTTTTCAGTTAAGATGGTATGAAGGGAAATGCGTGCAAGTAAGCCACTCCTTCTTCTGGCCTCACAAAGGACAGAAGCCACCTGGATCTCAAAGGAAGTAACTTTTGGTGCTGTTAATGGAATTTAAATTTGATTACTTGGACTTTATGACTCTTTGGAGATTATCAGACAGGAGCAAAGTGGCTTGCTCCCATCCTTAAAGCATGCTAATCATGAGATCGGGGGGAAGATTATCAGACCCCCACACACTTATCCCATCCTTCTGCCATCCAGAAAGAGTAATGGAGTCATCATTGGATATTAACAGGAATGAGAAGAAGTGACCTGCCTGCATTGATATCCCTCCATACTATCTTAATTGAGAACAACAAGAACAACATCTTGACAAAATACAGGCCTATGACTAACACTGTCATATTTTTCTTTCTCCTGTATGATTTCTAACCCCTTTACCTGATGAAGAAGCTCATGGAACTTTGAAAGCTTGCAACATGTATTTTGTGCATTTTAGTTGATCTCATAAAGGCATCAACACTTTGTGTATTTTAGATGTTACTGTACCATAGATACTCTTCTAAACCCCACGACCATCTGCAAACCATTGCTCTGACACTAGCCCCTGTTCCTCATCTGGACAGAACAAGTGATCACGGTTAGCTGAAAATGGAAGTGAAAGCTTGCAATCTTCTTCTCCTGACTACAGAGCAGAATGAGGGGTGGAGGATAGTACATGGGTCCAAGGCTTGTGAACAGAACATTCAGCTATAGATCAGCATTATGGGTGAACCAACTTTCTGTCTGTGTGTGACAGGAACAGGGATGAATTTTCAAAATGTACTATCTGGAAACAGGGAAATGAACAAGCTGAACTCTGGCAAAAACCCAGGCGGATGATATTTTATTAAAGCAGCATCAGTACACTTCAAAAGCAGCAGCTTAAACCCACAGGTCTCCAAAACTGTTTCTCATCAGCAAGCTCCAAAAACACAACTGGCTTTTCTTTTGTCTCTGGCCAAATGGAAAACTTCAAAAATATTTATTTCAACTTTGCTGTGCACACGCATACACTGACCCAGATGCTACATAAAGGAAATAACAGTTTGTGACAATATTGGTGGTATCTGGTAATAACTGAAAGGATAGTCACCAGTTTAAATGTCTTTAGAGAGAGTTCTAAGAAAGCAGGGAAAGATAGATCACTCAAATGCATCATCAATGAGCCACAACCAATTCTGCAGAATAATATAGCCCTTACACAGACTTTAGGAGTCAAACGTTTACTGCCCTACAGACAGTCTCCAAATTTTTTTTTATTTTTTTTTAAAAGCCCTACTCATCTACAACAAAATATATGAATGGTAATACAGGGACAAGACCCTGCCTCAAACCCAGATGCCAACTCTGTCCCTGCATCTACTAGCAATGGCCCCCTACACTCTTCATTAGACAAACAGGACAGTCTATACACAGGATCATAAGTGGACACAAATTTGATATTAGAAATGACAATATCAAAATAAATAAATAAATAAATAAATAAATAAATATCAGTTGCAGAGCATTTTAATCTTCTAGGGCATTCCATAGGAGATTTACAAGTCACAGTTCTCAAACACTGAAATGACAGAAGAAGACTGCAAAGAAACAGCTGAATTGAGTTGTATTCACAAGTTCCAGTCCTTTAGCAGAAGTATGAACAAAGGCTTGTTACAGACTGCCAAAATAAAGCTGCTTCAGGTCTCTATGGAGATATGCTGTTTATCCTATGCATGCATCCTAAGAATCCAGAAGCTGCACTAAAGCTGCACTTGAGTGCTTAGGAATGGAGTGTGGCTTTGGCGCGACCTCAGGACCCATGCATCATTTAAATAGCATACAGTACCTCCAAAGAGACCCGAAGCAGCTTTATTTTGGCAGTCTGTAACAGGCCAAAGACAATATAGTGAGCCTGCGCCGTATGCGGGCTTCCCATCCATGGACGCACCCCATTATTTTCAATGGGGTGCGAGCATACGCAATTTTCCCCTTACGTGGGGGGGGCAGTGTCCGGAACGGATCTTCCGCATAAGGGAAGAGAGGACCGTAGTTATATGACACACACATATTAATATATGCATCCTCACAAGTGTACATATAACAAAAAGAACCTCCTGAGAGAAGGTATTAACCCCAAAGCAACTGGTTTTTGGTAAGGAGATTTATTGCTTTCACACATAGATACAATCTGATCATTATAAAGATGTGAAAGACCTGCATCACCATACACAGATGGTTGAAAATTTAGGGTGAGGGTCATGATTCACATCTTTTTGGATCTCACAACTCTATAAATATGGTTACTATCTGAGGCTTTAATATCCAGTTTATATAGTATCTGAAGTACTGGATTGTGAAAGCTTAGATTAAAATATAGGTCTCTTCTCCCTCCCCCCTCTTTCTTTCGTTCTTTCGTTCTTTCTCTCTTTCACAGTGAAATGGGACTTTCGTGTTCAGAGGCAAAATACTCTTGGATATCAGCCACTGTGGCCAAGTAACAGAGAGAAGCCATTATCTTCATGCCCCCCTTTGTGAACTTCACAGAACGCATCTGGCTGTTGGCTGAAACATTAGACCTAACTGAGCAAGAAAAGACATAAATGAATCCAGTAACCTCTTTTTAGTACAAAGAACCAAAGTGCTACTGGGTTCCTTTATGTCTTTTTAAGACTAAAACGGAATAATACAGCTATTCTTCTAAATATTAATTCAGGGAAGCTACTTTCAAACTCATGTATCTTCTTCATCTTCCCTACCCACTCATACTCACTCATGTCATATTCACTCAAGCTAAACCAGTGCAGATTTTTCAATGAAGTTCAACAAATCCAATACCACAGGGCTCGATTAAATCCAGCCTTCTCTGCTATATCTATGCTACTTCACTGCTCTTTACTACAAACAGAATACTGCATTCTTCCATCATTAGATGGCCCAGTTATAGAGTCACATCTTTATCTTAATTTGCTTCTTATTCCTCCTCTTTCATTCTTCCTGTTTGTTTGTTCATTTGATATTTAGTACCAAGATGGATGGACAGAGGGGGAAGATGGATGTATCTTGTTTTGCAGAAGCTTCAGTTGCAAAACCACAAGGAATCAGAGTTTGAGTACAATGGCAATTAGCTTAGCCTTCAGCTACTATATTTCTACCAACTCTGATTTGCAAGCTATCATCCCCCACACCTGGAATATAAGAATAGATAACTGCCTTACATCAAGGCAGAATATTTGTCCATTTAACCCAAGAACACTTATTCTGACAGGCACTGATATGCCAGGTTGTCGAGCAGATGTCCTCCATATCATCTACAATGTGATCCATTTAACTGGAGAAGCCTAGCATTGAACAAAGACCTTTCTGCAAGCAAAGCTTGTGCTCTACCATTGGGCCATGCCACTTCCTTATGTCAATTCAAATAGGTTTAAATTAGCATTTGTTTTTCTATCACTAGGAGGCAAAAAGAGCTGATGGATGCTGAAAAAAGTCATGAAAGCACACACTGTTAAAGTTCTTGAGCAATTAAAAACTATTGCTCATCTGGAGGAACCATGAAAGGCACATGCAGATGAATATTCTTTGCTCTGAAAAAACAAAATTGTACCAAAAGCCTCACTACAGCAGAAATGTATCATCTTAAACAAGCAGTGATGTATTCATGTCACACAAGCCTAGTAATAGCAAAACTGAGATCTTGCCATATAAATGACAAACTGGAATGAGTGGGTACTGTTTTATGGTTAGTATAGATTGTGAGGAAGACACCATTTTGGCATGATTATTGTCACAGGATGATCACATGTTCAGGGTTATCTAAAGTAACTGATGTTTATTTTCTGACTCAACCAGCAAAATAGACTGAACATTGTTTTTTGTGGTTTTTTCGGGCTATGTGGCCATGTTCTAGAAGAGTTTATTCCTGACATTTCACCAGCATCTGAAGATGCCAGCCACAGATGCTGGCGAAACGTCAGGAATAAACTCTTCTAGAACATGGCCATATAGCCCAAAAAACCCACAAAAAACTATGGATACCGGCCATGAAAGCCTTCACAGACTGAACATTAACTATAACAAGATACACTGCAAGATTAAACATTATATTTAAAAGATGGGTGTTTTCCCTAAAGCAAGATGTTACAGTTATTTAATGCAGCATTATTCAAAACAGTGGTCCATGGGCCAGTGCAGAGCTCCAAGCCATTTGTTTCTGGTCCTTGGTGAGCTTCCAGGAAAGAAAAAAAATGGGTACAAATTTGGCAACTGTCCCTGCCATACTGGGGGGGGGGGGGACTGCCAGTCCCACAAGTTAGATAGCTTGGGAAATACTTATTTAATCAATATAATTAACAATCCCATGCTGACCAATTTGTTCTTAGTGTCTCTTCTGCCACTATCAGGTTCCCAGTGCTCAGAGGTCCAACATGACATAAGGAGGAATTAAACAGCAGTGTTGGACATCCCCAGAATCCATGCAGAATATCTTTCAACTACTAGGAATAGAACTATTCCACAGACACTGGCGCTTTATATATCAGTAGCTCAATGGAAAAGTGGCTTAATCTGAACTTTACAGAAACTATAAAATCTGGTGAATCCAGCCTGGGAATAACATTCAGCACCTTGGATTGTTCCTTTAAAGTTCAAATTAAAATCCAAAGCAGCGTTAGCAATTTGTGTGGAGCAAGGTACAGACAGTGCATGTCAAACTAGGGACCTCCAGAAGGGAATAAGGCCTCCTTGTCTTATTCTTGGACACTGCTGCAAACTTTTGGACAACGTACCAAAAGGCCCACTTTTCTGCACTGAAAAGCTTAGAGAAACAATGCAAGTGAATGTGTGAGATACAAGCCTGTCCATGCTTGAGGTAGCTAATGTATCTCCTTGCAGGAAAGCAAACAAGGCACTAATTTTTGAAAAGGTCAGGTAAATACCAGTGTGAAGAGGAAGGCACATTGGATTATTTGATATTCCTTATTACATGGCATTTGTCAATCTTTGAACATGCCAGGAAACAAAAATGGGGAAATTAAAACACAAAGAAGCAATATTTCAATTGTATGCGTGATTCCTCCGAGATTTGCATCTTGGGGAAATTACAACTAGATTTATACCTATCCTTTCTACTTGTCCAATTATCTCTGTTTCAACATTTCACCAATGAAAACAGGGACACATGAATTTAAGCAATATGAAAGTGTTGTCAATGTAGTAAAATTATGAACGAGGAAGAACACATAAGCTAGGAAAGGTTGCAGCAGTTTGTTTTTGCTTATGCCTACTGGGTAGGGCAATATTCCTCTCCCACCTGAGTTATCTGAGTGCAAAATACATTTGCACTTTGAACCCAGTTTTTAGGAACTGACATAAAATGAGGGGAAAGAGGGGAAGAGGGAGGAGAGAAAAACTGGGACATTTTAAATTAGCTAGAAAAGTGGGAGGAGGAGGATCAATCAGGATTGTCCCTACCAAACTGGTACAGCTGGAAGGGTATGTGCGTGAGCATATGTGCACATGGGTATGAGTATACAACAGAGCTTTAAAGAAGCTAGTTATAAATTATGAGCAACTTCTTCCTTTCCCTAATAATGTAAGCATAGTTCCATTACGCTATGATTATAACAAGGAACAGCTTCAACAGATCGGCAGTATACCTTGAGGCAGGACCATGATATCTTGCCCCTGGTTCCTACCTGGGTCAGTCCCTGAGGTGGCACAGCAATGGACAAATGTTTACATGCCCATCTGCCACCATATCCTGGATCCACCCCCACTGTGCTCCTCATCTCCCTCCACTGTTATGTCTTATTCTACCAATAAAGATGGAAACAGAGTGTCTGGATACACCCGTGTAGGCAGGTGTCCCCTTTCAATCCAGAGACTGTGGCAGGGACCTTCTGAAAAGACATAATGGAAGATGCAAGTGTGCAGGATCGTGCAGTGTACCTGCTGCTGCCACAGAGTTTCCATGAAACCCCACGGCAAATATCGGGACTTTTTGACCCACACAAAAGCCTCTTTGAGCTGGGATTTGACCAGGATCACTGGATCCAGCATCCCTCTCTGCCCAATGCTGGCCCAGGGCTATTGGCCTGTATCATCCATACAGGATGACGTGAGGCCAGAGAGGGAGCATGGGCCTTTTGGCCCATGTGTACAGATCCCAACTGAAAGTTTAATGTTATGTTTATAGTTTGAGAGTGTAGCTTCCCCTTAATGATGGAAGGTGAAGATCACATAGGTGAAGGGCTGGCTTTTATTGTGCCTTCTGTTGCTGCCTTTTGTTTCATTGTGGGTGCTGTGGTCGCCATGAGATGGATGGGGAAAAGAGTAGGTTTTGTACCAAAAGGCCAATTTCCACACATTCAAACATATGGGTGTGACTCAGAGTTTGGCTAATAACCAGGCTCAGCTGGGGGATTCTGGGAGCTGTAGCTTAAAAGGCAGTTTTTCCCAACCTTTGCCATTCTTTTAACAGCTGAATATTGCCCACAGCTCAATATTTTGCTGCTTCCCCTCAGCATGCCACTGTTTTCCCAGAGGGATTGCCAAATGCAGCAGTTTATCTGTAGTCCATCACCTCATCTACACCCTTGTGATGTGTAGATAACAACAGTTGGTGTACAACTGGCTCGGGACATTTAAACCTGGAGGCAATAGAAACTGCTCTGACTTTTGTCTCTTCTATTTCATTATTTGGGTGCTTATTTGTTTTGCATTTTCTCCTTCCCTGCTTCCCTGAACACTGGAAATAATGTGCCTTTAGCAAATCTTTGACTAGAGGCCCATGTAATTCCTATCAATAAACTACCATGCTTCAGGGATAAAAACCTTGTCAGCATTTTCACCATCTGTACCCTGATCTCCAAAGCATGTGATAGACTGTTCATGAAACCCAGGATGGTAGGGTGGGAGCCAGGGGATTGAAGAAAACCCAGCAACCACAAATTGTACATGCATGCAGAGAGGGGGGGGGGGACCAAGGAAGTTGTCAGTACAATGTCGACAGGAGAAAAGATGAGTTGATTTCCTTTCTCTCCTTCCAAAGGGGAAAAAAAAATACTGTTCCACTTCACTTCGTTGACATTCCCTGCCCTACTAGGCAATTTCAACCTATTCAAAACTAACTCTGCTGTTGATGTTTGATGTTTCCATCTCATACAATGCAATGGTCTATTTGCTTGTATGAAGTCTATTATCCATCTGCCTAATTTGGTCAAATTATAATCCCTTCAAAACAAGGGATTATATTTCTTTTCTTCTCTAGAAGTGCTGTTCCAAATAAAACAGAATGCAATGAATTCCCTATTGGCAGCCATGTAGTGTGCAAAAACTATAACTGCTTATTCCTCTTATCAGCGATCCCCATCATCAGTTTATACAGCAGTTTCATTGTGCAAAGTTGTTTCATGACCTTTTGTGCTCCCAGTCATGAAACACAACTAGGGCTGCTGTGTATTCTGCTCACAAGCAAACCACCACTTTTCTTTCATTGTTTGCAAGATTTCACATTATGCCTTGGGTGGCAGTTTAAAGCAACTCAGGAAAAGTGTAAGATACTGTGATGTCAGCAGCCAGCACAAGACTTCAAAGTGTAGCATAATTTAAATGTGTGTGTGTGTGGGGGTCTTCTTAATGATGAGTTACTTCACAGCCAAAAATCAGACACCCTGCAACTGTTCCATGCAGTAGACTATAAAAGGAGCACAAATAATTTCCCCCAACTATTCCCACATCTGAAATTATCTGTCAGGTCTGAACCATGAGTAAGCATGAGAATTCAAATGAACTGCGATAGTAATTATTGAGTGTGATGCTGTTGGGAAAATAATTCAAATAGCATTATGGGGAAAAGAAACCCTCTTCTCTCTCCCTGTACTAACATGATTAATTGCATATACAGAACATGGGAATGTATTCAGCGCCTGAATCCATAAGCAGCTGCATTGACAAGAAGGTAACTGGAACAGGAAATATAGAATACAAGGGCTGAGGCCTACTGGGACCTCATATGCAACTCTACCCATTAGACGCTACTAGATGTCAATATGTTGTATCTGGGCAAGAAAAAGCTGTGTGGTCAGCCACACAACTATCTGGATGGCCTTGGGACATTTGCCATCTCTCAGCCCCAACTTAGCCCTCACAGATTTGTGGCAAAGACAGAATGAGATGGTTCCTTTGTATGTGGTCCTAAACAGCTAAGAGGAAGATTGGGATACAAATATAACAGGCAGATAAATGGACAAGCAAAGGTCAAAACTAACAACCTTCTAACTACACACAAACATGCATGCACGCACACACCTGGCTTCCATTTCAGACGGCAACAGTTTTAAAAGAGGGATCCAGAAACTACAGACCAATTGCATTCTTGTTTTCCCAAGTACGTAAATTGGCAGAAGACAATTGAAAATGAATGAATGAATGAAAACCAAAATATATGGAAGAACAAGTCAGTTAAAGTATTGAGCTGTAAAATAAAGCAACTTTGATGCCAAAGGCTGAAAATACAACCACCAGTGCTTTTATACAAATTGTGGTATAAACCTATTTGTGTACTAGTCTAAGTCATATCCCAGAAAAAGTACTGTGTAAAGAAGGTGCATAAAAGAACAGTCAAAACTATTAAATTATTAAGAGGTAGAAGCAACACTCCTATTAGGAAAGGTTATAACTGGGGCTATGTAGTTTAGAACAAAAGACAAATAGCAAGCAGGACATAACACAGATGTTTAAAAAAAAGAGAGAGAGATGTTTTTCTCCATCTCTCATAAGATTAGAACTGGGGCTAAGGAACTGGACAGCAGGAAGTCCTGGACAGAGAAAAGTGCATTAATGTGGGAGTGGTCACTAATTTAGATGGCTTGAAGGACAGATTTTAAAAAATGGTGCAGTCAATGAATTGCTACTAATTGTACCACTAAGAAAAATTTCATGTTTAGAAGCAGTGTGCCACTGAATACCAATTCTTAGCGAACAATAGCATAACAGAACTATAAAAAAGAGAGTGAAAGCGGCCTGGTGCGAGAGGGAAGCTTGTTCCATTCTGTGCCCTCTCTTTGACCTAATTCCCTCCCCCAAACTTGACCCTTCGTCCTGCTCCTTCCTTCTCTTCCTCCTGCTCCATTACCCAGATTGTCCTCCATGGCCCCTTCTTCTCCCCTGGCTCCTTCATCCTCATCCTCATCCTCCTTCACTCTTGGCACCTTTCTCCAATTCTGCCCTCTGCCCTCCCTCTGACCTAAATCCCTCCCCTGAGCTTGCCCTGATCATGATCAGGGGCAAGTTCATATTCGCCAAACCCGGGTTTTTTCAAAAGATACAGCTTTTACTCCGATTCCAAATGACCCGCACTAAGGGGCATTTGCCCTGAAATGGTTGTGGAAGCCTTGGATTCACTTGTGGGAGATTCGGGGCAAATATAGCCCCTAAGTTAGCTAGGACTGTTAGGAGCTGCAGTTCAACAGCTTCCAAAGGGTTGGTCAATTCCCACCTGCTATACCAGACAGAACCTCTGACTGGATCTAGCAGGTATCTTCTTAAATTCTAAGTAGCTAATATTGGAAAAGCAAGTGATCAGTATAGATATCCCAGATGCACTTCTGTATATTCTAAGATAAACGGCTTTTACTTCTTTTTTTCTTTCTTTTTTTTAAAGTTTGATCCTGGTGAGCACAGAACAATGCTGTGATCCTCTATAATCTAACCTTAACTGTATGCAATACGACGTGTTCCTCTTTAATCCAGACTGAGGAGGAGTCTTCTAGTTGAAAGAATAGGTATATCATCTGCTCAGAAAATAAGCAAGAGAACAAAATTTTACATATTGAAAAAAATAGCTGAGTTTACATATAAGGGCATGATATAAGGGCAAGATGACTTGTTAAATTCTGATTTGTTGTGTTTTATTCTGGACAAACCATTGGCTGTTAATCAGCTGCAAAAAAGAATTACAAGCCACTTTTTCACTGGTTTTCATGCTCTGGTTTCCTTAAACCATGTTTTGATGGCCCTGATCCAGATTCCAGAACTATGGCTTGTCTTTGTTTTCTTTACCCAGTTGTCCGGCTTAAAGAGCAGCTGATAAAAGAGGTAGGAGAGAAACAAATCATAAGTGGGGAAAACAAATAGTGGTTTGTCTGGTCATCTTGTAGGGCTGTCAAGTCAGCAGCATCCCATTCCCTGAGATTTCAGGGCCAAAACTTGAGGCTTGGGGGCTGCTCCTTGTTATGCAACTACAATGAGGTAGGCATGGGTTGATAAGGAGGCTGGAACTGCTTCTGGCTCAACTATTTATGGAAATGGGTACAAGGAAAACCTGAGCAACACCCAGATAAACAGGTAATATGGCAAACCAGAGATGCTGGCATTCCACTTCTTGAATATATGAATGTCACAATGGGCCTAAATGCATACACCTATACACTTCTCTTCCTCTGTCCTCCAGCCCTCTTTTCTTGCTCCTGGCTTTATCAGTGTTGTGGAAGTCCAACACATATATAAATATCTTCTAGCTGAGCCAGTGAACCCTGCTGCCAAGTGTGAATGAGTGGAGATGAGCGCCAAGGCTTTAAATATCCAGTTCACAAACAAAAATCAAACTTTCTCCTCCAGTGTCACTCACCTTGAGATTTGTTTTCCCACTGGGAAACCTGAGCAAGCCTAGCAGTACCCTGAAACTTTAGCCAGTACCCTCTGACCTGACAGTGCGAACATCAACCATGACCTGGTGCAAGAGTGGGAGTCATGCAGCCTTCAGGATCTTGTTAGACACAACTCCCAGTATTGCTCATCATGGGCTATACCAGCTTGGGCTGATTGGAGGTGCAATCCAATGAAATCTGGAGGGCTACTGTATGTTAGTGTGAGATGACCAGTCACTCTCATTGTAGAAATAATGCAGTTTGACACCATTTTAAGTGCTGTAACTCCATCCTATGGAATCTCAGGATTTGTAGTTTTAAAAAATCTTTAGCCTTCGCTGCCAAACAGAACTGATACCTGAAAATTATAGATCCCAGGATTCTTTGGATGGAGCCACAGCAGTTAGACATGTCAAATTGTATTATTTCTACTGTATAGATACACCCTTATTTATGTGAAGTTGAAGGCTTTCATGGCCAGCATCCATAGTTTTTTATGGTTTTTTTGGGCTATGTGGCCATGTTCTATAAGAGTTTATTCCTGACGTTTTGCCAACATCTGTGGTTGGCATCTTCAGAGATTGCCAGCCACAGATGCTGGCGAAACGTCAGGAATAAACTCTTATAGAACATGGCCACACAGCCCGAAAAACCCACAAAAAACCACCCTTATTTACTTTGAAATATCCATACTGAGCATATTCTTTCAACCTCCCCCCACAAATAATCTGGTACAAATTCATTTTCCTAGACAGACAGTTGTTACAGAGTTTAACCATTCTCTCATTTAACAAAGCAGAGCAACAACAAGGTATGTGGTCCTGCCAGATTCTTCCTGCAGCCCTCGATAAACAAACACCTTCTGTTTACCTCTGTTCATTCTCACATCACTTTATTCAATTATATAACCATGAAAACAATTTACTGATACTCTGTTCCAAAATAACTTCCTAATGTTTTATAAGTTTATTATGTAAAACTGTTGAATTATCTTAAAGATATGGCTTGTAGATGATAGGTAGGAAATGAACTTTCAAACATTAAAGTAAAAAAAAATTAAGTTGTCCATCACATATACTGATTAATAGATCAGCTGAAACCTGGAGGTTGGGGTTTAAATATGAGGGAAGGAATTTTTATGGTTACAATGCCACACAGACCATCATTTATGGTGGACTTTGTCTTCTATTCATTGCCAAAGAGCTACAAATAATAATAAACGTATGGTTGTAAAGAGTGACTGAAATGTCACCGCCATAATGGAATTTAAAAATAATGAAGATTCAAAGGTCTTGGTTTACAATTTAGTGGAAGAGTACTCTCAGCAAGTACAAGCTTCTCCCACTTTTTGATGCCTCGTTTTCCAACAATTCCTCTTTCAACAGACAAGTTCCATTCATTCAACAGGCGATTCACTCTTTGGTCAGTGTGAAGCTTGCTTGGGACCCGTCGCACACACTTTTGTACATATACAGTGTGTGAATCTAGCACTTGCACACATTCAAAAGTGATATATAGTGTGTTGTTTATGTTTTCAGTGGCCAAAATGAATTTGCAAACTTAAAGAGAACTGGGTTCCACTTTTCAACCAATTTCACTTTCTGACAATTCTCCAGTTCCTAACCCAACAGATAACCCAGGATTTCTGTAATAAAAAGGAGAAAGCACCAACCAGCCAACTACCCCGTCACTTGTCTATTTTTAATTTATTTTAATTTGTATTTTTATTGTTGGTATTTTAGTTTTAAGGTAAGGGATAAGGGGATGTGTAATTTTTAGCTATGTATGTATTATGTATTTATTTATGTATTCTACTGTAACCCACCTGAATCCTTCTGGAAAGGTGGGATATAAATAAAATCTATTATTATTATTATTATTATTATTATTATTATTGATAGTGATCTGCTGAACCACCACTTTCCCTTGTCTCTCTTTCTCGGGATGCAATAATCGCAGCTGTGATGAAATGAGGTCACTACCGGATTTGTCAGAGGATAAAGAATACAATTACTGAAGAAGCTGAGATGTGTG
This sequence comes from Sceloporus undulatus, assembly GCF_019175285.1. Classification (NCBI taxonomy): domain Eukaryota; kingdom Metazoa; phylum Chordata; class Lepidosauria; order Squamata; family Phrynosomatidae; genus Sceloporus; species Sceloporus undulatus. The sequence continues at coordinate 16,796,085 of NC_056526.1, read as the reverse complement.
ATGCCATTGTGATCATGGACAGACGTATAGCAAGCAATGGAAAATTTGATTTGTGGCTAGGGACTGTCTGGTAGAATTCATTTGTGGGCCCAGTTCTAACATAGGCTACAAGGAGATGCTGGACACTACCCCCAAAAGGGCTCAAATGCTTCTCTGCTGTGTACTGTCAGCTGCATCATTTACTACCAATAAAACTTATGTTACAGCAGTAAGATGTGTCAGCATTCAGCACTGAAAGAACTGATGGGGGGACCTGCAACTACACCCAGTTCTGGCAGAGAAGAACAGGTTTGCAACAGGGATCCTCCTAGAACCCTGATCCTCCAGATGTTTTGGACTTCTGCTCCCAGAATTCCTGGCTATTGATTACGTTGGCTGGGGCTTCAATGAGTTGAAGTCCAAAACACCCAGGGAACCAAAGTTTGAGAACAGCTGTCCTAGTACAATGACAATGGGGGCAATATTTTATTTTAACAGTCAGTGCACAGACAATTTGTTTTTTCAAAATGCAGATCACTGGAGATATCCATTCATAGTCAGTTCTCCATAACATACTAGAGTGGGCCTTTGGTATCCTCTGGAGTTTGGTTCCAGGGCTCTCTGTGGATACCAAAATCCATAGATGCTCAACTCCCATTAAATACAATGATAGTAAAACAGTGTTCCTTGTATAAAATGGCAAAATCGAGGTTTGCTTTTTGGAATGTATACACATTTTTAAATATTTTCAAGCCATGGATGCTTGAATCTATGGATAAAAAAATCTGTGGATACGGAGGGCTGACTGTAGTTTCAAAGACAGATTTCTAATGAGAATAGGCAAGAACTCACTCCAAAAGGTGGCAAAGGCTGGGTGTAGGATGAAACCTGAGTGGCTCTGCATGGTATAAAGGCCTTTATAAATGCCTCACTGTGGTCATTCACAAAAGGCCATTCTCTTTTCCACCATGAACTGTACAATCAGGCAAAGTGAGATCCCTGCTGAACATTTTAAATAATTATGTGGCAACAAGTGGTACAGAAAAACTAATAACAGCATTATCAGTTTTTGATTCATTCATGAATGGTAGGTTTTTCTGTTTGCAGTTCCAGCTGGAGAAAAATAAACTGGTCAAATTTAGTACATGACATGGCAGTTTCCTCTAATGGCACTCACTTGAAAATAATTTCCTTATCTTGATCCTGAACTATTTATAGATTCAGGGAAGTAGCTGCTCTATGATCTGCTTACTCCTGTAATTACATTAAATTTGGAGTGGCCCCTGGTTTTATGATGGCCAATGGTTTTAAACAAACATTGATAAATAAGGTTGCTTAGCCCTGCGTCTCCAGTTTTCATGGGTTATCTCCAGGAAGGAAACAAGGATAGAAATTTTTCAGTTTTTGAGGTTTTTGAGCTCCAGGCAAGACCAAAGGGCTGTGTCAAAATCTTCAGCTCACTTAGTAAAGCAGTAGCTTGGTACAGTTTGCAACACTTGAGTTGTTACTGAAATATGCAAAGACTCTCTTGGAACAGGGGATGCCCATGGGTTTACTTAGCTTCCTCCTTCACACCTAAGCCCCCTGTGATTTTGGAAGCTGAGTCCCAAAATGTAACACTGCCAAGCTCTGCACTGGCCACACCTTTCTGCCTATGATCCTGTACCAGGTTTCTCACCATTAACCTACTGCAATCTCTAGTAAATCAATATTGTGAAAGCAGTTGTAAGACCTAGGTGTAGTTCCCAGCCCCTTGTTTCTATTCAGTAGATGTGGGAAAGGGAGACTTTGACTCTACACAGCTGATACTGAAAAAGTGACAGAAATGCCTCACAGCTCCTACACTGCGTAACAATTTATTAGTGATAAGAGATCACCTTTGACCAGGCAATGTGTACTGTGCTCTGAAAGCTGCCTTTGAAACCCTGTGCCAAGTTCAAGGAAAGGCATATATCCAGTCAGACTAGAAGCAGACAAGTGGTTAGTGAAGGTCACAGGCCAAAGTTGTGCAAGTGGCACAGAGGTCCATATGTCAGGGATGGGCTCAACTCCTCCAGAATCCCTGGGTCACTCTTTGTAGCAAAGAAATTCAAACCCAAGACAGAAATCTGCCTCTTCTGGAACCCCTTAGGAAAGCTTGGCATAATTAGTGGCATAAGTGAAAGGTAGTAGAAGTGGATAACTACATTACAGGTGGTGCCAGTGTGGCATAATAGTTTCAGTGTTTGACTGCAACTCTGGAGACCAGACTCCCTGGGTCACTCTTTGTAGCAAAGAAATTCCAACCCAAGACAGAAATCTGCCTCTTCTGGAACTCCTTAGGAATAGCACCTCACCTTTTAAATAAGTTATTGGGTCCCTTGCACGGTTTGACTTCTTGCTACATCTACTCTTGCTACTTCTTTTCTTGGCACATTTCAAACTGGCCTCTGGGCTTGTCCCACCTACCTCCTTCTTGCCAAACATGAGGCTGTGCCCAGGATGACCCGATGCCCTAACTGCAAAGGAGGACAAGGCACCGCAAAATGTAGGACATGCAAGAAAAATGTAGGATATTACAAAACAAAAGATCAAAACACTAATATAAATATAAATTCATATTTCTTAGTCATTCACAAAATGGAGGACATTTTGGAATTCCTCCTGGACAAAAGGTTGAAATGCAGGATGTGTTCTGGAAAAGTGGATGTCTGGTCACCCTGGGCCATGCTTCAAAGGGATTCTGGTAGTTGTAAGCAACCCAGAAAAGTAACTATCCCAGACTCTGCACAAAATATAACTTCCCATAAGAAGACACAGTACTAGAGCAAGAGATAAAAATAATTAAAGAATACATTAACTAGAACCCAAGGTGGTTGTCAAAATCTCCACAGCTGTCCTGCCTCCATCTTGTCCTTATGGGGCTAGGGAGACTCAGACAATAAAATGAATAAAGCAAGCACAAGTTAAATACCTAAAACAGATTAATTAAAATGGATAACGTTACAAGCAATTAAAAACAAATCAGGTTTCATTAAGAAGGCACTTGAGGAGATTAATAAAACCCCTTGAACATCAACTCAGATTAAATGCCAAATGCCTTCCTAAATTAAAAAAGAAAGTCTGTTTGCTGGCAGAAAGAGTCCACAGAGGGTTCCAGCCTAGCTTCATTCAGTAGGGAATTTCACATTAATTCTACAAATCAAACGGGTGTCCTTCCTAGAAGTCAAAATTACTAAACTGAGGCTGCCCATACCAGAAAACAACATGACTCAACAGAAAAAGACCATAATGCTTGGTATAATTATTGGCATAAGTGAAAGGTAGTAGAAGTGGAGGACTACATTACAAGTGGTGCCAGTGTGGCGTAATGGTTCCCAGCTTGGACATGAAACCCACTGAGTGACTTTGGACAAATTACATACTTTCGGCCTCAGGGGAAGGCAATATCAAACCTACTCTGAACAAATCTTGCCAAGAAGACCCCATGGTAGGTTCACCTTAGTCAGAAATGACTTGAAGGCACCCAATCACAAGAATCAATCAAGGAAGCCATAGTCCTGAGTTTGCATAACCTGAACATGGCTGTTAAAAAATAGGGAGTTTTTGAGGTCTCCTGTTCATGGAAGTTTATATATATTGAAGCCAACATGAGGGCAACATTTACAATCTGAGAGCCAATGTGGTACCACTGTTTGAGTGTCAGACTAAGCCTCTGGGAGACAAGGGTTTGAACCCCTTTTAGCCATGGAAATCTACTGGATTGCTTCGGGCAAATCACATTTCCTCAGTCTAAGAGAAAGCCGATGCTAAGAAAACACCAAGATATAGTTGCCACATGTCAGAATTACCTTGAAGGCACATAACATCATCATCATTATTTATTTATATAGTGCCATCATTTATATAGCAACTTGAAGGTGTGCGCGCACACACACACCTTTTCCCAGGTAGCTGAGTGTAATACATAACTGCTTCTAATACATTTCCCATCCCTGTTTTCAGTCTCACAAGCTGCAAGGTAAGTTAAACAGAGAGATGGAGCTTGGCTCAAGGCCACTCAAGGAGGTTTATGGTTTGGCAGGCATCTGAACCTGTTTCTCCCCAATGCAACATTCCAGCCACTTCAGTGCTGATTCTCATTTTGTTAATAAATGTACATCAGAACAACCATCCTGGATCAACAGGGAATGCTATTTTTCAAGGTTATAAACAGTGACTCACCTACTAAGAACAAACTGTCTCCAGGTGAGCAATAGGGAAGTTTCTGTAAATTAAATGACACAGTGCCCCCCTCCCTGCTGGCTGCTGATGTGTCACAAATGGACATCATATACTGTTCAAGGCTATTTCAATACAGTTAACAATGAGGTGACCCAGCACATATGTGGAATATATAACTATGGGTGTGAGGAACTGCAGAGTCTGGGACAAGCTCTGGCCCTCCTGGGGTTCCCCACAGAGCCACACTATCTTCCTGTGGCACTATTGTTTGGTGATTCCCTGAACCTTTGTACATATTTTTCTCACTACTATTCTAACACCTTTCCTAAGCCTTATTTACAAACAGCTTTAAACTAAAATGGGATGATGTTTGTGGTCTCATTCTTTTACTGTTGGTCACTGAAATGCAGCCTCTGCACCTGAATTTGGCCCTCAGGCTGAAAGAGTTTCCTCAACCCTGACATATATGTAAAGAATGAGAGATACAACAATATATGACAGATAAACAGTAGGCAAAATTATTCTTGCACTGTGTCCCTTCAAGTCATTTCAGACGTATGGCAACCCTAAGGTGAACCTAATTTGGGGTTTTCTTGGCAAGACTTTTTCAGAGGTTTGCCATTGCCTTCCCCTGAGGCTGAGAGCATATGACTTCCAAGGTCAGCCAGTGGGTTTCATGGCCAAGCTGGGAATCAAACACTGATCTCCAGAGTTGTAGTTCAACACTCAAACCATTAAGCCGTGCTGGCTCTTACTTTTCATATTTATCAGACTTCTTTAGTCCAATCTCTCCACATGTTCTGAACTATAAACTTCATCCATTCCAGCCTGCTTGTTCAATGGTTGGGGATGATGGAATTGGTACAGAAAATCCTCATCTGGTAGGACTCGGGATAAAGAAGAATACTAGGTACAATTCTGTCAAAGTACTTCCGACAGAACTGGCAGCTGTCCATGTACAATCAGTTGTATGCCGTAGTTGCTGCTTGTTTGACTTACTGTTTCAGGGCTGGTTTGACCTATGAACAGGAAGGTCTCTGTAAGTAATACCCATCACTGAAACACCTTTCCTTTCTGCCAAACACATTTACCACCATGCCAAATATTAACTTAATTAACTTAAAATGTAGATTATTCTGTTGAGTTGGAAGCATACAGAGAGCAAGGAAAGGCAGGCCATATCCTGAAGGTGAACAACAGGGTGGATAAAGACCTAAAAAAAATGTCAAGCCTTTAATCCAACAGCTAATTGCCAGGAAATCCTCAAAGCACAGATGAACATTTACTTTGCCAGCGCCAAGAAAAATGAAGGAGAAAAACCACATACGCAGAGATACATGCCCTTGCCTACTTTTGTTGATATTGCTTAAAAACTGTACTACATGATGCTCAAAGGTGGAGGAGAGAGGAAAATACAGAAGGAATTAGCAACACAGATGTGGATTTATGTCGCTCTTTATTAGAGCTTGGAACAGTTAGTTTTTTGAGATATACCTCCCAGAATCTCCTAGTCAGTATGACTTAGTGTCCACAAGGTGACAGATTCAGGAAGCAGAAGTTCCCCAAAAGTAACTTTTTAAAATTCTGCCCTTAACAAGGAACAAAATAGATATTGTTACCTTTATAATAATTACAAATATGAATTCACATATTAATTGAAAACAGACACTAAAAACTTAGGAGCACCACCTTACATTAAAGGATTAGAAGTTCACCATGTCCAATTAGAGTCAGTTAGTTATTAAAAATCTACTTGAACAAATAGATCTTTGCCTGCTGCCAGTAGGTCAACTCTGTATCTTCACAACAGCTCAGTAAGGTGACTTAGGGAAAAGGAAAGCATAGGACAGACAGCAAGAGTGGTCAAGGGGAGAGAGGGACATTTACCAATGAAGTCAGTTTTTGATATTCTTTCCCCATTTTAATCTGTAGGTTGGAAAAGGGGGGTTGTTGTTGTTAACTGCTGTCAAGTTAACGTTGACTTATGGCCACCCTATGAATGAGAGACCACCATGTCATTCTGTTATCAACAGTCCTGCTCAGGTCTTGCAAACTCAGAGCTGTGCCTTCCTTGACCGAGTCTATCCACCTGTACTAGAGGTTTCCTCTTTTCCTACTGCCTTCTGCTTTGCCAAGCATTATTGGGTTTTCTAGTGAGTTATGTCTTCTCACGATATATCCCAAACATGACAGTCTTAGCTTGGCTTCTAGAAATTCAGGTGAGACACCTCCCAAAAGACCACATTTGGTTATCAGCTGCCAACATCTCTCCCCCACTGGATTAAAGATATGTTTGTAAGGAATTAATACCTTTACAAGAAATAATGGTAACCAGTAGTCCCTCTGTGGTTTTGTACACAAATACGAGATAACAAAATGGTTTAGCAATCAATAAAAGGAGTTGTGCTAAGTTTAGAATCAACATTCCAATTAAATTTGCTTCAGTTCAGAATGATCAGAGGTTTTTAAAGAAATCATTAATGAATAATTATTGAATAATGAATGCTATAAATTCCTAAGGGGGAAAAGGCACCCCTACCTTTAAGGTTTTCATGTCTCTTCTTTTGCATGTTAAATGTTGGCAATCAACATCAGTGGCCTCTGAAGGAATGAAGCTACCTTCCTTGTACTCAAATCTGCAACGGAAATCCTAATGCCAATAAAAATTGGCAAAGTGTTTCTGGTCTTGCAGTAGCACAGTGGACCTTTGTTACTATCTCAAGTGAGTCAGCTCCTCAAGGATCACATCTTGGGATCAACTATTGACTCAGCTGCTCCAATCTGTCATATAGAAACCGCATGTTACACACCTGGCTATTTCAGAGCAATGGAGATGTTTTTGATTTTATGCGCAGTAATACTAGCTACACTTAAGAGAAAATATTCTCTATCTGTGCCAGTGGCTTCTGAACTCAAGAAGTAGTAAAAGGAAATGAGAGGGCATATAGGTTACCTCTGATTGGTAGTGCACATCTTTTGCATGCAGAAGTTATGAAATCCAGTCCTTTGGCATTGTGATTTATAGGGTTTGTGCCTCACAGCTTGGCAAGCCACTGTCACTCAGTGTAGATGATACTAGATTTGATTCACCAAAAGTCAGATTTAATATGGAATCCTCACATTTTGGGATGGGCTCCAACTAACTACAGCAGGGGTAGGCAACCTGCGGCCCGCGGCCCAGATGCGGCCCGGTGAGGCCTTGGGACCAGCCCCAGCCCGGTCCTGCCGCCGATTGCTGCCGGGGCCTTTGGGGGGGCAATTGTCTATAGAAGCCTCAGAAACATGCATTTATATTAACATTTTTTTAAAAAATCAGCAATTTTTTTCGCGTGTCCCCCATTTTTTTAAAAAAAGTGTTTTCCATTTGAAAATTTTGTCCTACATTTGTCCTGATTTATTTATATATTTAATTTTTAAAAAAAAAAATATATTTAATTATTTATTTTTTGGCTTCGGCCCCCCAGTTGTCTGAGGGACAGCAACCCGGTCCCCGGCTCAAAAAGATTGCCTACCCCTGAACTACAGGTTGAATCCCCCTTATCCAAAATACTCCAAAAACCCAAACTGATTTCATGAATGGCTGAGGTAGGCGGGTTACAGACTGCCAGAAAGTACGTGCAGAGTGCGTACTAGGGTTAGGAAGGGGTGGTGCTTCCGCACCCCCTAACCCTAGTACGTGTTCCGTGCGTAGAAAATGGCGGTGGCCGTTCCACACGGCCGCCGCCATCACTATGTCACAAACGTGCCGCCTCCAAACGAGGCGGCGCGGTTGTGACATATTGGGGCCGCGCCAGGGCGCCTAGGGCACCCTTTACGCAACCCCGGAAGGAGCTCAGGTTCGGAGCTCCTTCTGGGTTTGCGTCACTGGGCGCAGCCTTCAGACGGCTGCGCCAGCAACGCAGAGGAGAAAGGGGCCAAGTGGCCCCTTTCTCCTCTTCCCCACTGTCTCCAGGTGTCCTTGGGGCTTGAAGCCCCAAGGACACCCCTTTCCAGGCCGCGGGGAAGTGGCCTTTTGCAGCTTCCCTGCAGCCTGGAAAGCGGCGGATCGGGGCCTCGGAGGCTGCCGGTCTGGCAGCTGAGGCCCCGATACAGCGGGGAAAGGGGCAGGTGCACGCCACCTCAAACGGGCGGTCTGTAACTCGCCATAGTAACACTTTTGATTTCTGGTGGTTCAGTGTACACAAACTTTGTTTCATGCACAAAATTATTTTAAAATATTCTATAAAATTACCTTTAGGCTATGAAATTCAAATGTATTTTTTGTTTAGACTTGGGTCCCATCTCCAAGTTATCTCATTATGTACATATATGCAAATACAGATATTTGTGACAATATGACATACTGCACCGTGTGACGCTGACACTTGTGATGCTACTGTGCCCCAGAGGTTGTGGACTCTTCTTTGGAGGTTTTTAAACAGAGATTGGATAGGCATCATTCAGGAGTGTTTAGGTGTTTATTCCTGCATGGCAAGGGTGGGACTACACTACATGGCCCTTGTGATCCCTTCCAATGCTAAGATTCTAGGATCCTATGAATGTCATAGTGCAACTAACCTAAAGTTACTTTCATCCTTACAGGGATGTAGCATCACTAAAGTGCAAGGATGAATATTACATGGCTGAAATGCTGGTTTAGGCTGCTATTCCTGCATTGTGAGCAAACATTTTTGCACTTTGAGCTCAGTTTGCACCAAGTGAAGTTAACTGAGGGGAAGGGGAAAGTGGAAGTACAAAAAAAGAAATCAGGACATTTTCAAAGTAGCTGGAAACAAAGGATTAATTGGGATTGTCCATGTCAAATCAGGACAGTTGGAAGGTCTGTGACATTTGCTAGAGAGGGTGCAAGGATGAATATTACATGGCTGAAATGCTGGTTTAAGCTGCTATTCCTGCATTGTGAGCAACATTAAGATGGATAGGAGGAGACTGGAGTGTGTTATGTAAACAGGAGTGTGTTTTGTACCACATGACAAAGCACTGTGTTTTGTACCACACAACAGCCACTTGTAGAACTCAGGATTAAAAAAAACACAATTATTCAACTTTGAATTATTTTTGAGAAATGGGTAACAAAATATTTCTTTAAAAGTTGTAAATAGAACAAAAGGTAAATGGGCAGGGGGTTGGAATGGAATTTAGATTTTAAAAGTAACTTTTCATGCTTATTCCTTAAACATTAATCAAAAAGGGACTGATTGCCAAATCTGTGCATTATCTTCCTACTCCAGGCAACTATTCACACTATGTAAGCGCTTAGCTCTCTTCAAAGTATGCCTTCTTTTGAAAATAGAAATGCTGATTTGTATCACAAAGATACAGCTCAGATTGGGAAGGGGTTTTGGTTAACCAAGGTGTAAGATCAGATTTCAATTCAATAAAATATCCCATCATGCTCATCCCAAATTTGCAGTAACAAAATATAATAGCCATCTTGCAGTCTCAGACACAATAAAGGAAAATCAACTCCCTTTCTCTCTCTTCCTCTCTCTCTCTGTATCTGCTGACATTCATAACTTATCAGCATTTCCAGACACCAAATAACCTTTTTCTTCAAAAGGAGTTTGGAATCTGGTGTCTTGAGTATTAAGTTTTGCTCCTACTATTTAAAAAGTGTTGACTAACATTTCCTTTTCATGCTTAATAAAGTAAATATTTACTCTCTAGTCTGGCAAGTTATATTCTGCTACAGAAACGTACAGTACAATGCCACAGAAGAACAGCAAGGTCAAACAAAACGAATCAACAGCAGAAGTTTTTTTTTTAATTCCTCTCCAAAATCCAATAATTCAGAGTTTTAAATAATTTGGCATGAGGAATAAATTTTGACATCTATCCTAAGAGCAAGTCTCAAGGACAACCAGAAAAAAACAGCCTTGCCTGAACTAGATGATTTCCCAGTAAAGGGTGTTTGCGTTATTTGCCTTCAAGTCAGTTCTGACTTATGGTAACCCTACGGCAAACCTATCATGGGTTTTTCTCATCACCTTCCCTTGAGGCTGAGAGCATGTGACTTATCCAAAGTCACCCAGTGGGTTTCATGGCTGAGCTGGAAATTGAAGCCTGGTCTCCAGAGTCATAGTCCAGCACTCAAATCACTAGACAATGCTGGCTCTCCATAAGGCAAAATCTTGGGCTTCTACTGTTGACGTTATGCAAGCTTCATCCCATAAATTCCCATACTCTTGATTTAGCAGGGATAATAGTCTCCATTAATCATCTGTCACCCCACGTTTTTAGCTGTTTTTAAAATGTCCCGGTTCCTCTCTCCTCCTCCCATTTTCCACTTTGTCCTCAGCTTATGGCTGTGCAATCACCGACATCACGCCCTCCAACATTTCAGATAAAGAAACTGGAATATGTGTGGACCAGCAACTTCAGAGCATGGTCAAGATGGGCAACATTGTTAATGAGGAAGAACAGGCTGAGAGAGGTTGCAGCAGTTTTCTTTTGCTTGAATTTGAAGGGAGGGATGAGAGCCAGCATGGCGTAGTGGTTTGAGCACTGAACTAGGACTATCCTGGCTCAGCCATGTAAACCCACTGGGTAAACCTAAGCAAGCCACACTCTCTCAGCCTCAGAAGATAGCAATGGCAAACCCCCTCTAAAGAAAATTGCCAAGAAAACCCCATGATAGGTTCACCTTAGGGTCTCCATGAGTCAGAAATGACTTGAAGGCACACAACAACAACAGAAGGGACAAGATTTCATTCACCTCCTCATGGCCTGCTCCTCCTGCTCAGTTAAGTGAGTGCAAATTATTTTTGCACTTTGAGCTTAGTTTGCACCAAGTGAAGTTAACTGAGGGGAAAGGGGGGAAGTGGAAGTACAAAAAAGAAATCAGGACATTTTCAAAGTAGCTGGAAAGAAAGAATTAATTGGGATTGTCCATGTCAAATCAGGACAGTTGGAAGGTCTGTGACATCTGCTAGAGAAGGCCTCAGCTCTCTGTGTTGCACCAGTAGGACCAACATATTGTATTGTTGTAAGGCATGAGACAGGTCTTTCTGTGCTGTAGCATCTCAGCTGTACTATGACCTCTCCTTGGAGGTGTGACTTGGCACTTCACCAGAATTTTCAGGCTCAAGTGATAATACCTGGACTAACTGTGGAATGATGAACCACCCAGGGTGGTGATGCTGTAACATCACTATTACAACGGATAATCAATGCATCTTTCAGGGAGGGTAAATTTCCATCGAGCTTAAAACTAGCAATAGTTAAACCGCTGCTCAAGAAACCCTCCCTGGACCCCCGGTGAGAAATAACTATAGACCGGTCTCATTACTGCCATTCTTAGGTAAGGTGATCGAGAGAGTGGTCGCCTTCCAACTCCAAGCAGTTTTGGATGGAACCGATTATCTGGACCCATTTCAAACTGGCTTCAGAGCGGGATATGGAGTTGAGACTGCCATGGTCGCCTTGGTTGATGATCTCCGTCTGAGCATTGACAGGGGAAGTGTGGCCTTGTTGGTGCTCTTGGACATCTCAGCGGCTTTTGATACCATTGACCACGGTATCCTTCTGGAACGCCTGAGGGAGTTGGGCATCGGGGGCACTGCGCTCCAGTGGTTCCGTTCCTATCTCTCGGGCAGATTCCAGATGGTGCAGTTGGGGGACACTTGCTCCTCTAAGAGGGAACTTACATCTGGTGTCCCTCAGGGAGCTATTCTGTCCCCCACTTTGTTTAACATTTACATGAAACCACTGGGAGAGATCATCCGAAGACACGGGGCACGGTGTTATCAGTATGCTGATAACACTCAAATATGTTTCTCTGTGTCTCTGACTGATGCAGTGATCAAGGATGGCATCTCTCCTCTAAATGCCTGTCTGGAGTCAGTAATGGGCTGGATGAGGGAAAACAAACTCAGACTGAATCCAGAGAAAACGGAAGTACTTGTGATAGGTTCCCCCGGTCCAGGGAAGGAAATTTATCAACCAGTCCTGGATGGGGCCACACTTCCCCTAAAGGACGAAGTTCGCAGTTTAGGAGTACTTCTGGATTCGTCCCTGCAGTTGACATCTCAAGTAGATGTGACGGTCAGAAGTGCTTGCTATCAACTTCGGTTGATACACCAACTGCGACCCTACCTGGGCCAAAGGGACCTTGAAACAGTGGTACACCTCTGGTAACCTCTCGCTTAGATTTCTGTAATGCGCACTACATGGGGCTACCCTTGTATCAAGCCTGGAAGCTTCAGATAGTACAAAACATGGCAGCCAGATTGGTCACTGGTGCATCTAGGTTTGACCGTATAACACCTATCTTGAAAGATCTTCACTGGCTGCCTATTTGCTTCCAAGCACAATATAAGGTGTTGGTACCTATAAAGCCCTACATGGCTTGGGCCTGAGTTACTTGAGGGACCGCATCTCCCCATATAATCTGCCCCGCACACTCAGAACATCTGGGAAGAATCTGTTGGAAACACCATCTTCCAAATATGTTTCCACATCCCAGATGGCTTTTTCTATAGCAGCCCCACAGATCTGGAATAGTCTTCCTGAGGAGCTCCGTCTTATGAACCCCCTGGATACATTTAAAAAGAGACTCAAAACCGTTCTCTTTTGTCAAGCTTTCCCCCCTGAAGAATAAAGATATTAAGCTGGTTGTTATCGATTCTCTGCCTTACCCTGGATATGTATGTTATATGATTGTGTATTAATAGAGGTTGTATTCTTGAATTGTTTTATATTTTTATAACAGTTTTTGTAATGGTTTTTATAGTCTGTAACCCCGCTTTGATCCAATGGGAGAGGTGGGAGAACATAAATAAAATTGATGATGATGATGATGATGATGATGATGATGATGATGATGATGATGATGATGATGATGGTGATGATGATGCATACTATATACAATTGGGCCTCTACATTTGCAGCTTTGACTTTTGTAGATTTGATCATTTGCAGATTTAATTAATATGTTCTCTCTAGAAATCCCTAGGTCCTCCAGCACAACTCTGCCAGAAGTTGACCACAGAGTTGCACTGGAAGACTTGGAGATTCCTAGAGAAAAACTTCTCTAGGCATTTGTAGGTCTTCCAGCATGATGCTATGGTCAACAACTAGCAGATGTGGACCTTAGAGTTGCACAGGCAGACCTAAGGATTCCTAGAGAGGTATTAATTTGTGTTTTTTCCACTTTCACAAGGATCCTGTACCCCTAACCCCAGAGAATGTGAAAGGCCCACTGCATATCTGTGGACATGGTTTCATATTTGCTATAAACAAAGCTGAACTGTTGTTTTACATTGAGGCTTATGACACGGCACTTGGAGAACAGGAACCGAAGGGAATGGAATGGGGGAAAACATGTGTTATCGCATGGGAGAACACCGCCAATGCCGCTCTTCATAATCGGCTGCTGTGGAATGGTTGGGGAACAGATTGGGGACTCCCGGCAACATCGATGGCATTCTCCTGTGTGATAACACACACTTCCCTCCCATTCAGTTCCCTTCCGTTTTGTTCCCGTTCTTCAAGAGTGCCGTGCGATAAACCTAATTGTTTCAATAGTTTAAAATTTTCTAGTGCTATTTTATTGCCTGTATTATGTTGTGAGATCTTTTGGTTTAGGGTGGGATATAAATAAATAAAATAACAAAATAAACAAAGCCAATGGCATAAATATTAGCTGCATTTTGACAATATGTATACATTTATTTTTTTAAAAAAAGTGCTATCTGGGATGAACAATTTTATTGTTTGGAAGTAGGGTTTCCTGATACTTTGGGGTTATCATTCCCTGGCTATAACTGACCATAAGAGTATAAATTCAAGGCTATGGCTGTGATACTCCCCATGAGATATAGAAGCAAAGCTCCAATTTTATGCAATATTACTGATTCAGGTCTTATTTGAGGAGAAGAAAAATTGTGACATTATTTTATTAGTGTTTTAAACATAATTTTAAAAGACTTACCAATCCAGTCACATATCTTCACTACTTTCTTCATGTAGTAGTTTGGGAAGAACTGTGTCTAACGGGAAGTTTCTGAAACTGACCATGCAAATGAACAGCTTTCCGTATTGCCAAGTCAGCAAATGTACAATGTAGATACAATGTAGGTCAGGCACAATTTCCAGCATTTAATTCATAACTGAGAATTGGAGGGATATGCTGTCCTTTCACATTGATGACTTGACAGCACCTCTAATGATAGCGAGTGGCATGCTGTCTCTTTTCATTTCTATCTTCAACCGAACTTCTGATGTGTACAAAAGCCAGTTTCTATAAAGCTACCGGTGCAGACTTTGTAGCAAGAAATCATGTCTTTACCAGTGATCTAGTGGGTACACACAGGTTCCACTGCATTCCTCCATCCTTTCTTTCTCTTCCATTTTGCAATTTGGTATGCATGAGCATTGCACCAGAACATTTTGCTCATATTGGCCTAAATCCTGTTGGTAGTCTTAATTGGAATATACACTTTGAATCAGTGGGATTTACCTATGTGCTGTGACTCCTTTCTACCATTGATTCAGTGGATCTACTATAAGCAATATAAGCGTCCACAATGAAGAGGTTCAGGGCACATACTTTTTCCTAAGCCATCAATCATACTTATATTAGTAATGCTACAAATGTCAACTATTAACAAGGGAATGCACACAATCCACTGATAATGAGAGAGGCCCCTTTGCACTCTTTCTTACTCCCCTAAGAGCTTTTATAACTGTGTCCAGAAATAATATGTGTATATGGGACACATCAGCAACTCTTCACCTTGTCAGCCACTTGTGAATATTGCATCCTCCACATGGAGCCTCAACAATGCAATACTTGTTTTTAGGCAGCAACCATCCAGCTAGCTTTGCAGCTGAAGCACATCCTTGCTTGAAGCCAAGTATTTCCACAACAAGGGAATCAAGCCTGGTTTTAATAGTCCACACCCTTGTCATGGGACCCAGAGCCATATACAGAAGACAGGAAGCAGGAGAAGGTTAGAAGCTATTTGTCTTGCCATCTCCTTTTTGGGGTGTGTTTGTGTCCAAACAAGGATCAAAGGGACAGGAAAGGTGAATGGACAGCAGCAACAGCAGAAGCAATAATATTGAAGAGCTAAGGCTATTTGGAGTAGAGTCATGAAAGCATAAAGAGCTTGTCTAACCCTACCATCAGGCAGAGTGAGGGAGCAGCCTCAGATGGGATGTGCCAATTTGTGAAAGAATGGCCTAGCCACCCCCTGTGTTGAAGGACAGAGCTGTGTGAGTTCCACTGTGTTTTCTAGTATGCACACACACATTTACTGCAAATTCAAATAAAACCCCTAAATGGCCAACACAGCTATCCCTGCATGTTTTGCACATACTGCAAGTTACCTTGCTATTTGTCCCCAGGTCCCATCCTGGGAGAAAGGTGGCATATAAATAAAGTAAATAAATAAATATGCTCAAATATAGAGAGCAAAGCTATTTTTCCACCAACACTGAAGAAAGATTCTGCTAACCATTTTAGCCAGCTTCTCTATGTCAAATGAGGGCATCTTCTTATAAAATGTCTCAGACTGTCCCATTGCTCTTGCATTTTAAGCAAATACATCCTCTAAGGCCAGGTCTTCATGGGACAGAATAATCCAGACGCAGTCCAGAATTTTCTGGCCCCGGAGCTGCTCCGATGGTCCCCTGTTTCCTTCAGCACTCCATTGGAACACCAGGCAGTTGTTCACATGCGTGTTCAGCTGTGTGGCCAGTGCCACAACTGCTGGTGCAGGTTGGTCACTCTAAGATCAGAATGAGGCACCCCACATTGATCATATGGCTGGGTGCTTCATTCTGAACTGAGAGGAAGTGGTGATGGCACCATGCAGCACAGCACAATGCATTGTAAATAGCTACCCAGTATCACAACAGAGGGCTCCAGATCTTCCATGAAGATCCAGAGTAAATGGTGATTTAAAAAAATAAGGGTGTTTCACCTTGGCCTTGGTGCTGAACTGGCTGAACATCATCCAGACAGTTTGCACTAGAACTGGGGTTTGGACCATGCACCATCTGCACTGCTGGCCAGGAGAATAAAGAGAGAATGCTTTATTTGGCTTGTATGGATAACCCCTTGGTCTGCACTTTTTGAACCCACCCACAAGCCACAAAAAACAATTTTAAAAAATCCCACAATAGTAGTATGGCAAATTTGGAAGAACATAACAATAAAAGTTCATAAAAAACAACATGCGCAGTAGAACGTGCAGCTGCAGACATGGCCCTAGATCATATTGTTAGTTCCAACTAACGTACACTTACTGTGAATCAAAATAGATTACATACAGTATGTGTTGACTCACTATTTGATAATTGATTCAAGGAGCCTACTCCAGTGGAAATTAACCAAAAGGATTCCAGCCATAGTCAAGCTTTTTTCAGTTGGCCTGGGGAAAAAACCTTTTTTAAAAAAAAGTAGTTAAAATATTGAATTATTTCAGCTAACATGCACCCTTCTTCCAACAATAGGAGGAAAAGGGTAAATAATTGTTGCAGTTGCCTCCAATTAGGTATGTGGGTCTAGTTGTTTCAAACTAGATAGTGGAACACTGACATTTCTATAAATGGTTTAGCAGTTATGCTTCAAAACCACTTAAAAGTTTTGAATGAAGATATGAAATGGCTTGTGGGTACTGTGGCAGAAAGAGGCCCAATTGCCTTTCAATATCCTGATTCAAATGTGGCCTAGAAATGGGGCCAATGGGGCCCCATTTCTTCTCTTGAAGAAAGCCATGGATCACAGTACATATGCCTTTAGAGTGTGTGCCACACACAAAGATTATACCATACAAAATCATGAAAAATGATGTGTATACATGCTTAACAATTAAACATCTCTGACAGTGAAGGTGGCTTTGATACCCAGGAAAGGAAACTAGAAAAGACTGCTCTGAATGTACATCTTGTTCAGTCCTACAGGACATGAAAATGAACTCTTATCATGTTGTGGTGAAATATTTGTCCAAGCAAAGCAGCTCGTTAGAGACACTTCAGGTCTGTGTTTCAAGTGACCGGATAAGATTGACTAACATGTCAACAAGAATGCAATTGCCTATTGGTTTTGTATATCTCTATATTTTGCAATACAGTTTCTAAGTTTAAAAACTGTACCAAGACATATATTAGTTGTAAAATATACTGAATTTTCATTCAGTTCCTTTTTTTAAAAATATCATAGTATTTTTTTAAAAAATATTCCTCAACATTAGGAGGAACTTCCTGACAGTAAGGGCTATTCGACAGCGGAACACACTCCCTTGGATTGTAGTGGAGTCTCCTTCTTTGGAGGTCTTTAAACAGAGGCTGGATGGCCATCTGTCGGGTATGGTTTGACTGGGATTTCCTGCATGGCAGGGGGTTGGACTGGATGGCCCTTGTCGTCTCTTCCAACTCTACGATTCTATGGCCTGTTACAGACAGCCAAAATAAAGCTGCCTCGAGTCACAGTGGAGGTATGGTGTTTCAATGATGCATGCGTCCTAAGAGTCCAGAAGTTGCACCAAAGCCACACTTCAGCCCTAAGGACTGGAGCGTGGCTTTAGTGTGGCTTCTGGACTCTTAGGACGCATGCATCATTGAAACACCATATCTCCACTGTGACTCGAAGCAGCTTTATTTTGGCTGTCTGTAACAGGCCTATGATTCTATAAGTTGGTACAAAATAAGAAGGAATGGACTTATAAATGAGCACATGCAAAACTGATATAGGGCAGCATTGGACTGATCAATCCATGATATGTGACACAATTCAGTATTCAAAAGTATTACTGTACATTCAGACATCCCCAGTAGAGTTAGAAGGCTAAATATGGTTGGGTTTGGTTGCCATAAATTGAAAACAACTTGAAGGCACACAACAACAAATGCCTCCTATGTTCTTAAGTGAAGTTAGGCAATATTAAGGCTCCAATCATAGTGTGTAATCTTTAATGACAACTTCATTTATTCAAATAGTTTCACAGTGCAGCCCTGGTGAATGCATTAATGAACCTCCTCTTCCTTCTTAAATCTTCTGAAATACATTCAGTATGGACTCTGGCAAGCCTCCAGGGAAATAAGTTATTTTTCTGTGAGAAGATCCAACTCACACACAAGTGAAAATCAATATGTAGGAAGTATGTATGGAGCCATTTGAGCAATGCAGACCTTGTGAAAAATTTAAAATCTGCCACACTAGAGTACACTTGCTTTAAAAATAAAACAAAATGAAAACTCTGTAGACTTTGGATGTGGCAAGCATGATAGCAAAATATTTTTATCATTTTTGCCAAAAAGCAGCTTTTTTACACCTCTTGATGTTCACTGCGGGAAAAAACATAGCTTACCTTCAAAGTTCACACATTTGCCAGGCTTGTGGGACAATTCAGACAAAGAAAGTGGCCACAAAACAATGTGTGAAAACTTTCCAATGTAAGTAGTTAAAAATAAGTACAACTGAGAAAAACAAAAACAAATAGATATGCTGTGGCCAATGGTCTTACAAACCAATATTGAAAGTGTAATGAAATAACTGCAGTGTTCCACATTTTCATGGTCTTTAAGGCAAGGATATTCACAGCCCACTATTTTGTAATGTATCAGAAGAGTATATCAGAATCCAGAACTGAAAAACGTTTACTTGACAACTTCTTTATACCTCCCAAAAAGAAACAGCCCAAATTCTGGAGGTCATTTGCCTCACATTATTCAGCCTTGGTGGTTTTCTACAACAAACCAATATAGATTACTTACTGTATCTGTGCTGAACCTTCATTGCTTATGTAAATGCTTATCTCATCCACTTGCAAAGTGCAGTTTACAAGGACTAATTGTGAGAGGGTGTTTAAGTTGCTAACATAAAGAAACACGTGAATTAAACAGCTAAACATACAGAAGTCTGAAAGATTTCGAACTTCAGCAAACTAAATTCAAGCACTGATGTGAAGCCAAATTTTGCAGTTGAGGAGCAGCAACGGATGGCAGAGAAAAGAGGTTACAGGCTAATGGCAGCAAATATGTTTTCATGGAGTAAGTCCCATTATCATTCCTTGCCATCTAGAACCTACCAGCATGAAGGGCTGGAAGAGTACTAATAATTGATCCTGTTGGAGATCTGGTGTCAGAAAGAGGGAAGCGTAATGGCCTAGGCTGACTATTGTTCCCAAATTAGCATTCAAATTTTGCAGTTATTTTAAGAATAAAAGGCAGCCTTATTATATTACTTCCACGTGGCCTGGCTGTCTAATGGCTGCTTCTTTAGGAATACCAAAGTACAAAGTTCTCTCTCTCTCTCTCTCTCTCTCTCTCTGTGTGTGTGTGTGTGTGTGTGTGTGTAGTGGAAAACTGAACTTTCAGCTCATGATGTCATGTGAGGAATGGCTCTACATAAAACTTGGCTTAAATCCCTTGGCCAGATGATTTTTTGTTGTTGTTAACTGCCCTCAAGTAAAGCTCAACTCATGGCAATGCTGTGGATGAGACATCATATCCTCCAACATTTGACAGATGAAAATGAGGGTACATGTGGCTAAGCAATGTCACAGTGTAGTTAAGATGGTAAAAACTGTTAATGTGAAAGGACATGTAACCACTACAAGTATTGGTTTGGGAAAACATAAGGAAGGGGCTGTACTTGCTGTCTGAGTTCAGAAACAGAGGGAGAAGGGGAGCTGGAGAGGAGATGGCTATATGGAGAGCCTAGATTGTGGTACCCTCACCCAGGCTAAGGCTAATGAAAGATGGATTCTCAAGAATTATATACTTGAGTATATAATTCTTGAGAATTCCCTGGTCTCAATTTTCAATGCCTTGCTCTTTCAATACTTGCAAACTACAGACAAGTTCCATTAATTTCATTGGTTCCACTCTTTTCTTAGTTCTTCTTGCCTAGAGGTTCACTTGGGACCATCCACATGGACTTTTGTGTATATGTGTATTAATTTAGCTTCTGCACACATTCAAAAGTGATATATAGTGTGTTATTTACATTTGCAGTGGCTAAAATGCATTTGCAAACCAAAACAATAATGCCTCCTAGGTTCAACTTTTCTAGCAATTCCACTTTCTGACAGTCCCCTGGTCTCTACCCTGTCAGATAAATGTGAGTTTCCTGTAGTATAGAAGCAAAGAAAATCAAAGTGCACAAATTTTACCTTTGTCCACACTCCTCTTTGCCAATGAGAACTGTGCAAGGAGATTAGTAACCAAGGAAAAATTACTCATCTAGTCTGTTATCAGTCTTCATATCTTCTCCCAGCCTTAATGTGCCAGGCTAATGCAAAACGTATCTCACAAGATTACCAATACAAATGGACTCTTACTCTATTCTGGGCAATTGTTAAGATTTGGCCATAATGGTAGCAAGGACACCAAAATCCATCTGTCTGGAAGCAAAGACCCAATTCACTACAGCCTGACAAGTACAAAATGCAGAATACATGGTACCTTTCCTTACATTTGTAACAATCAATGCTGAAGAGTCAAAGACATAGCCATGTTAGTCTGTATCAGTACACAAAGGGATCTTGCAGCACCTTTGAGACCAAGGTCTTGTTTGCACGAGACTCCGTTCATCCTCTCAGCGGGGAAACCAGACAGCACATGTGTGAACTCAACAGACAATGTTTGGCCTATTCAGCACCAGAATTGGGGTTTACCCCTCTCAAAATGAAATAAAATAAAATAAATACCCCTTTGCTTTGGATCTACCCAGCTGTTTAAGCTGGAAGTTGCTGCTGCTGTTCATCTTTGCTGGTGGCAGTCTGGCAAACAGTTCTGTGTTGGCCAGCTATATTAAGACTGCCATAAAATAATAATCCCCCTTTCAATCAGGTTCCCAACCAAACGCTGTGTAGCTTTGGCAGCCTCCCCTTGTTCTCATCTGCACTGTCAAAAATAACTCCTCTTATTAGCCACCTTACATTTGTTTCTGTCCACTCTCTTATGTTGGGTCTGTTGGGGGTTGTGTTACCTGAAACTCAGCCTCATTTACTGTGGCATGCTCTTTTGTAAGTAAAAGTCTATTTTTTTTTTAAGATGTTACCACTTCTTTAACAGGACAAATTATGGTTAACCTAGTTCTGGTGTTGGACAGCTGTTGGAAACACGTCCCACTGAGCCACTTGGCGCATCCACTGCCACTGTCAGTCATTTGTTCTGAGGTCAGAATGGGATGCCCAACCATGTTATTGTCGCTGAGC
Organism: Sceloporus undulatus; assembly: GCF_019175285.1. Classification (NCBI taxonomy): domain Eukaryota; kingdom Metazoa; phylum Chordata; class Lepidosauria; order Squamata; family Phrynosomatidae; genus Sceloporus; species Sceloporus undulatus. The sequence goes on along the minus strand of NC_056526.1, from coordinate 16,774,735 downwards.
ACCTCATTCTGATATCAGAGTTAAACAGCCCATGGTGGCAGCAGATGTGCCTGGTGGCTCAGCAGGACACATTTCAGTGCGCAGCACTGCTGCAGTGGATATTTGTTACATGGGAGGGTCCGAGCAGCTCTATGACCAGAATAATCCAGGGACAGCCAAAGCCTAACAAAAAGAAAGGGTTCAAAGATATAGCCATGTTAGTCTGTAGAATCAGTATGTAGAGAAATCTTGTAGCACCTTTGAGACTAATTGCAGGAAAGAAGTTGGCAGCATGACCTTTCATAAATCTACTTCAGCATCTGAGGAAGTACAGTTCCTGGGATTCCCTAGTCAGGACAGTTAAAGCTGTCTCAAATTGGATTATTTCTGCAGTGTGTTTTGGACCTCAGTTAGTTTCAAACATACCACAAGATTCTTTGTGCACTGAAGAGGATTGTCTCAGACTATCTTGAAGACCACACATGGCCAAGAGATTCCTTTCTTGGACTCTTCAACCCAAGAATCAAATTAGCAAATCAAAACTTCACGCTATTCAGACACTTCCATAAAATTAAAGGGAAAAGATAATACTTTGAAAGGCAAATCCTTTTAAAAGAAATTATCCTGGTTTATCTGATGTTAACACACAAACTGTGCCAACAAAGCTTGGAAACTTTTCCTCTTTAAACAAATAAAAAATGCAATAAATAAGCAAGCATATTGTTTTAGTGTGGAAAAACAAATCACCAAATGACATGACAGTTTTGCAGCATAAAATGTAGAGAGAATATAGATAACAGTGTAGGTAAAGTTTAGACACATGCAAACAAGGCTGTATCCTAAATCCTTCTACCCAGAAGTCCATGTCATTGAAGGATTGAATTTCTAAGCAAACATGCTGAGAGACATGTCTGTCTCCATTTCAAAGTCTCTATTTCTAAACAATAGAAACGAATTACCTTTCACTCTGTTTATTATTAGTCCTCTTCCTTACCTGTGTTTCCCTCCATGCATGATAATTAAGCAGCAAGCCTGCAAAGTGATGCATCAATGGGCGGTCAGGAAATAACGTGAGACGCAATGGAAAAATCTAAAAAGGTGGACCCATGCAGCCTACAGCTAGCTAGTCTCAAGAAAGAGGCAAGGAGACATTACTCAAGACACAGCCCATAGTTAATGCAAATAAGGTCACCAGCTCCATGCCTTTTTGAAAGTATTTTATTGTCACTATTTGAACAGGACAGAGTGGTAAAGACATTTCCTCCCTGGAAGGCACACACTCATATGAATGAAAACCTGTATTAATCAAGCTGGCCTTTCTGTATATGAGAATGGAGATATATACACAGAGAGAGAGAGACTAATTCATTGCCACAGCAACCAAACCAAACAAAAGGAAAAACCAATTCAAGGAGCAGCGTTCTTCAGATGAAAAGAACAGGGAGGAAGGCTTTCTTCCTGTATCTTTGGGAGATTTGGCTGGCTTGTTTGGGTTTTTAATGTAATTGGATACCAGACCGTAATTGTCACTCTCAAACAGGATCCATGCAGCAAGTGCGTTTGTATTAAATTAGAGGATTTGCTTCAAATAAAACTAATATAACCAAGCAGTTTAGAACGCCGTTCTTAGCTGGAACAGCCAAACCTGGCATACTACCATTTGGTATTAAATATAGTCCTTTGCATCAACAAAGCACTTGAGATTTGGAGTTTCCCGCACCCAACAAATTGGCAAGGTAGTTCACAATTTTGTGCCTTTGCAATATTTGACTTGAAGCCCACAAAAATCAGTACTGGCCAATACTAATTTGTAGCTGCATGTTTCACTTGTGGCACTGTCAACCAATGAGGTGTAGGCAGAGAATTAAACCTACTCAACTGTAGAGCTCACCTAACTTTGTAACCAGCACTACAGTTTGAGTGTTAAAATACAACTCTGGAGGCTAGGATCTGATTTCCAGCTTGGCCATGAAACCCACTGGATGACCTTGGGCAAGTTACATACTCTCAGCCTCAGGAGAAAGCAATGGCAAACCTCTTCTGGACAAATCTTGCCAAGAAAACCCCTCAAACTAAGCTGAAAAGAATTTGAAGGCATTCAACAACAACAACAACAACAACAACAACTGCTTCTTACAAGTCTTCACAAGGATGTCAGCAACCTCACAAGGTTGTTGGCATGGCAAGATGAAAATGGAATTAATTCCATGGATGTCTATTCATTTCAATAGTTTTATCCCATCTCTCAAAAAATTTCAAAGAAGTGTACAATTAGCTCTCTTTATCCACAAGATTCTGCATCCATGAATTCAACCACCCATGGCTTGAAAATATCCTCCCCAATCCAAAAAGCAAACCTTGTTTTTGCTGTTTTGTATACTGGACACCATTTTACTATGCCATTGCATATAATGGGACTTGAGCATCCACAAATGTTGGTATCCATAGGGTGCCCTGGAAGCAAACCTCAGCACGTATCAAGGGCCCACTGTACAATAAAATTGATCTAACAGATTTAAAGGGAGAGCCAGCATGGTATAGTGGTTTCAGAGCTGGAGTAGACTCTGAGGGACCAGGGTTCAACCCACTCTGAAGAAATCCTGGGAAAAAAACCCCTCTGTGATAGGTTCCTCTTAGGTTCGCCATATGTCGGAAACAACTTTAAGGCGCAAGCAAACAACAAACTTAAATATGTGAATAATTCAAATTATTTCAAAAGGCTAAAACCACATTAAACCAGATAACAGGTTAAATCAACAGATTAAAAGAATTAAAATAATAATAATAATAATAATAATAATAATTTATTTATAGCCCACCCAATCACAAAGAATCTGGACGGATTACAACAATAAAATACATCAATTACAATGAAGTTAAAAATCAAACCCTAGACCTACCGCATATCTTTAAATGAATTAAAACCATGTACATAGGAGGGTTTTTGTAAAGCCTATTAGGTCTCCAAAAGCTTTCATGAACAACCACAGCCTGTACTCAAAATCAGACAAATTACATTGGTACTACAGGAAGAAACCCTATAGGAATCTCTTGCTACCCTTGGCAGTAAACATGCAACAACAATAAGAAAACCATGAACAGCTAGTTATTTACTGGCCTTTTCAAAATCTGAAAATCAGCCACCTCACTATGCCTAATAGTAGGGCCAGCCATATCTGCACTGAGGTTAAACCTGCTGAACTCTGCCAAAGTTTGTTGTGAAACAGGGTCCTTCTGCAAGCCTGAAAGAAAAGAAAAAAAGCTGGCTAGCATCACTGAAATATTCCATACCTTGAAAGGTATTTCATTTACAGGAAGTGTCAATATAAATAATAATGTAATACAAGATTCCAGTACTTGTAGTCTAAAAAAAAACCTTTCCCCCCCCAAAATCAGGGCCCACATTCGTGGCAGGCCAGTATGGCAAATCACTATCTAATACATGCAAAAGAAAACTGACTTACAGTAGCTTTGCTTTTAAATCATTTCTTGAGAAGAGAAATTGAATCACAAATTACATGAGCCTTATCTGAAACAACGGTATTTGCATTATTGAGCTGCATGGTTCTTTGGAAAACCGCCTTCTGTCTAGTATCATATTCACATGGCATGATGACCGAAGTCATAGAGAGGTCACTGCAGCAAGCTGTTTTTATTCCGAGTAATAGAGCATCACTGATACAGGCTTATGGTAAAACACACAGAGACACACCAACACAGAGAACAGAATTATAAAAAATGTCTCCTAATATTACAAAAGTATTAAAATGTGCTTTCATTTGTTTAGCAGACATGCCAGACAGCATAACTGAGTACACAAGGGAGAATATGAATGAGAATTGCCCTAGTCATCACAATCAACAACAGACAGCAACCTGGGTTCAGACATCCAAAATCCAAAGTGTACAAAGTTGCCATATATTTGATTCATCAGTTTTTTAAAAAAGAAATATCTAGTAGTGCTTTAAATACCTCAAAGCACTTTACAAAAAGGAGCTGCATTACACATATAGCCACGTGTAAAAGCACTGTACAGGCAGCATACCATGAGGTACTGCAATGACCACTGGCAAACAGTAAATGAAAATTAGACCTTGATTACAAACTCTCAAAGTGGGCACAGGCTAGAATCCTGTTGGTGACATATGCAGGTGCAATCCCCAGCTATGTTGTCAGATGTATTTACTTAGATGTTGCAGTAGGAAGCATCCTGTATCTTCTTGCCCAAAGCCCCTTGCACCAGGTATGCAACACTATCTGGGGCAGCTTGCAGGTGAAGCTTTGTCCACCAGGCTACCACTCAGTTACAGGGTGCACTGAACTGCTCCAGGTGCCCTTACACAATCAGAGAAATACAACAAAATCCACAAAAGGGCAATATCTTCTTTAGCCAACCAAAATGCAGAAAATACATCATGCAAGCTTTCAAAGCTTCACTGTCTTCTTCCTTGAGCAAAGATGTTAAAAATCATACAGTAGAAGAAAAGTGATGATAGAATCATAGGTCTATCTTTCATCTCATGTGTTTCTCTAACAACAAAACAGAAGAAACCAGTGAAGTTTTGAAACCTTGCATGAGGATTTTGGGATCTTCTGCATTTCAGTTGGCCCATAAAGTCTTTTGTAGATTTTGGATTTTGTTTTAAGCTGTATGGGTAACATGGCTACCCCTGAATATGACACTTGGAGAGGAAGAAAAGGAAGAACAGGAGGAATGCACCCAGGTACACCCCCACAGCTGATAGGTAGTCAAAAGCATGGAGCTGTGGCCATTAGCTCCCTCGCCTGTTTCAAATGTACACCCAGGAAAGACACAGGGATTTGGGAGCAGCCACTGACCCATTATTTACAATGAAAATGATGCTATGTACTTTTTCACTGTAGGCCTTTTTATTATTAACCTTTATTTATGAAGCGCTGTAAATTTACACAGCGCTGTACATGCAATCTTTTTAGTTAGACGATTCTCTGCCCTCAGGCTTACAATCTAAAAAGACATGACACAGAAGGAGAAGGGAGTGGTGACAGGAAAGGGTAAGAGGTCCAGCAGTTCCTCTCAACCTCCGAGGCCTGGACCAAGGCAGATGGACTGAAAGGAGGGCTTGGCTTCAAAATGGAAGGTTAATCATTATCCAGGGAAAATACATACTCACAAGTAGGATAATACATATACAGTACATAGCAATACAGGAAATGGATCGATAAACAGTCAACAACAGAACATCAGTTAGTAAGCGACAATTATGCGATGCCTGGGAAGGCTTCTCGGAACAGGATGGTTTTCAACTCCGTTTTGAAGCTGGTTTGAAACCTTTGGGCCCATTTGTGGGAGAAAAGTAGGATGAAAATAGGGAAAAACAGGGACTCACATTTCTTCCCACCAGTTTGAGTTTGAGAACTAGAAGCTTAGGGAGAAAAAGCTAAAATCAACTTGTGTTTCCTGACTTCTCTTTTTCTGGAATGACTCAAAAATCTCAGAACAGTTGGTCTAAACCAAGCACAGTCAACTGAAAACCTGGGGTTGTCGCCTTTAGCCTTTGCCATCTTAACCTCTGATCCCCAACCCTTTGTTAAGGACCTGAACTTCTTTTTTCCTGAGATAGGGCACTTTTCAACCACTCTTCAGTGTGAATATCTGTGACAAAGGTTTCCCTTTTAGGGACCTTAAAAAGAGGAATCTGTAAGACAAAGCAGAAGGATCCCCTGAGATAGTGAAGGATGTTGGCAATCTAGGCATGCAAGAGATAGTGGAGATTACTGCACTGCGTTCTGAGAACGTTCCGTGTCATAACGTGATGAGAACGTTCCTGGAACGGATATTACCGCATTAGCAAACTAGAACGTGATCAGAACGTGATCAGAACGCATTTTACCGCACAGCGCTTCCTTTTTCTTGAAACCGTTCCGAGAACATATTCCACCAAGGCTGAGAGAAATCCATTCTCTCATTCCTCTGTCTCCTGATTGGCTGAAAGAATGAGAGGCAGGGAGGCAGGGAGGCAGGCAGGCGAGAGACTGCAGTGAGGGAAGGTGTGTGTGTGAGAGAGAGGGGGGAAAGAAGGAGGGAGGGAAGGGAGGGAAGAAGGAGGGATCGGGAGGAAGGCAGGAAGGCAGGAAGAAAGAGAAATGGGGAGAGATGAGCCTTGCAAGTTGCATCCCAAACCTCCTTTGCAAGGCTGGGATCGGGAGGAAGGCAGGGAGAAAGAGAAATGGGGAGAGATGAGCCTTGCAAGTTGCATCCCAAACCTCCTTTGCAAGGCTGGGAAGAAGGAGGAGCTCCATGCAGGTCTCTTCAAACCGAAGGAAAGCAAGTTGCCAGGGAGGGACTGGGCCAAGGGCAGAGCCCCGGCAGCCATAGCAGCTCTTTAAACCAGTTAGAAAAGAAGAGTCCTCTGCTGTCATCCCAATTCCCCTTTTTGGCTGCTTGTCACCCTTTTGCCTCCTGTGTGTGCGCGCATGTAATGTGTGCCTTCACAGAATCATAGAATCATAGAGTTGGAAGAGACCACAAGGCCCTCCAGTCCAACCCCATTCTGCGCCATGCAGGAAAATCACAATCAAGAAGCTCCCCAACAGATGGCCATCCAGCCTCCGTTTGAGAGACCTCCAAGGAAGGAGAAATCCACTACACTCGAGGGAATGTATTCCACTGTCGAGCAGCCCTTACTGTCAGGAAGTTCCTCCTCTGAATGTTGAGCTGGAATCTCTTTTCCTGGAGCTTGCAATCCATTGCTCTGGGGTCCTAGTCTCTGGAGCAGCAGAGAAACAAGCTTGCTCCCGTCCTTAATATGGGACATCCCTTCAATAATTTAAACAGGGCTATCATATCACCGATCACATCTTATCTTTCTTCTTCATCGCAGGCTAAACATCCCCAACGCCCTAAGTCGTTCCTTGTAGGGCATGGTTTCCAGACCTTTCACCATTATTAGTCCGCCCTCCTTGGACACGCTCAGTTTCTCAATGTCCTTTTTGATTGTGGTGCCCAGAACTGGACACATATTCCAGGTGGGGCCTGTGGGCTTCCCTCCCCGCTTATTCTTGTCTGGCTCTTTGCTATGGAATTCCGGAGTTTTGTTTTTTCTTGCTTTTGTGTGGTGCTCCAAACAGAGGAGCTTTTGTGCGTTCCTTCCTGGAGGGAAGGAGGAGAAGGCCTGGGGCATGCCCTGGCCATCCCTGTTTCCTGCAGGCTGCCAGCACAGGAGCCCACTGGACCATGAACACCAGAGCCCCCCCCCCCCGCAGAAGCAGCCGAAGACCGTCTCCCTGCTCTCGGGCCCCTGGCCCCCCTGGTTGTTTCCGCTCCTTTCTCTCTCTTTCCCTCCTTTCCTCTTCTCTCCCTTGTCCCAACTTTCCTCCCTTCCCTCCCTCCTTCTTTCCCCCCTCACTCACTCACTCACTCACACACACACACACACACACACCTTCCCTCACTGCAGTCGCTCGCCTCCCTGCCTCCCTGCCTGTCATTCTTTCAGCCAATCAGGAGATGGAGGAATGAGAGAATGGATTTGAGAACGGATAAGAATACCACACAGACCTCTGTTGGAACGTTCTCATCACGTTTCAACTCGCTGGGAATACATTCGATCTGTACCCTCCTGGAACACATGTGGAACACATTTAGAACTTTCTGAGAACCCGATTGGAACACATACGTGCGGTATACTCAAATGTGTTCTGTTCTCATCACGTGATGAGAACGTTGTCAGAACGCAGTGCGGTAATCTCCAGTGTATAGAGTCAGTTTTCCTGATTCTATGGTTCCTGGTCAAACTATTGCTCCCTTTAGAGAAAACAAGGGCCTAACCTGCCTAAGGGACCCTCCTTCTCTGTATTCCACTAGTATGAGCAATAAAATATATGACATGGGTGCGGGCCTTCTCTATTCTGGGGCCCCAGTTTTGGAATGCCTTCCCCTTGGAAACCCGACTGAGGCCAAGACATGCTTTAAAATGGCTTCAATTTGTTTCAATTAAATTGTTCTATATACCAGTTTGGTAGTGGTTTGAGTTTTGGATTTTGACTATGGGTTCAAATCCCCAGTCAGCCATGGAAATCCACTGGGTGTCCTTGGGCAAGTCACACTCTTTCCAGCTAAGAGGAAGGCAACCTCCTCTGGATAAATCTTTGCAATGCCAGAAAAGACATGAAGCAACATAACAAACACTCATTTTGTTTAAATTATTTTTATTTTAATATGTAAATGTTTCTAAATTGTTTCTAAATTGATTTAATTGCTGCTGCCTTGAGATCCTGTGACACAGGGTGAGATATAAATATTTTAATACGTAAACACCTACTGAACACATTTGTTATTTGAATTCTGTAATCTGCCTTTCAATGCCTCCCAGGGCACATTTGAGGCTACTGTTAATTGCCTATGGGAAAAGGCAAGGTACAGAATGAGGATGGGGAATCTTTTATCCCGAGGTCAGATCTGAAAGTACCTACCCAACCTGTGACATCCACCATTGTATCTTTAAAGGGATGCTTTTGCATGGCACTGCATGGAATGGGGCCCTACAACATCTTCCCAACAGGAGCTAGAAACAACTCTTGCAATAGGCAAGAGTTACATCCCCTGCCACCAAGCCTTCTCTGCAAGTCACATGAAAATTCACTTCGGTCCATCAATCCCCACAAGATTTTATGATCTGCACAATAATTTATATTTTCAGAATATAGAACAGCAGAGTCTCAAAATCCAAATACTGTACATTGCTCACCTCTCCCCTTGTCTATTTTTTAAATAAAAAGAACTGCTTTCACACAGGCAGACAAGCTTTATAAACATTGATTCCTCTCCATTATCTTTCTTTTGAGGACAACTGTAAGTGTCCATTATAGATGCAGAATATTTTTAAACATGTGAGCTACTAACTTTGGAGGGCTAATTTGCAAAACCAAAATAACACTGAGCGGTGCAAAAGAGGTGCACTAGATCAGGAGTGGGCAAATTGTTTCCGTCACCCTTGACTCTTCCAATCCTGACTTCCTGAACTAGCCATTCTCTAAGTAAACTTAGAGAAGTATTGAGGGCGATTCCATGGTCAGAAATACTAAAAGATAAAGGAGTTCAGGACGGTTGGGACTTTCTCAAAAGGGAGATACTGAAGGCACAATTTCAAACAGTTCTAGTGAGAAAGAAGAACGGGAGGTGTCTCAAGAAACCAGGATGGATGACTAAGGAACTTTCAACCGAGCTAAGTTTGAAACGGAACATGTATAAGAAATGGAAAAAGGGGGAAATCACGAAAAAGGAATTCAAAGAAATAGCAGGCATGTGTAGGGGTAAAGTCAGAAAAGCTATAGCGCAGAATGAACTCAGGCTTGCTAGAGAGGTTAAGAACAATAAAAAGGGTTTTTTTGGATATGTCCGCAGCAAAAGGAAGAAGAAGGAAACGGTAGGGCCACTGCGTGGAGAAGATGGCAAAATGCTAACAGAAGACAGAGAAAAGGCAGAATTACTCAACACCTTCTTTGCCTCAGTCTTCTCAGAAAAGGCAAAGGGTGCTCAACCTGAAGATAATGGAGCAGAGGACAGAACAGGGGAATTTCAGCACAGAATAAGTAAAGAGATAGTAGAGGAATACCTTGTTAATCTAAAGAATATAAGTCTCCAGGACCGGATGAACTACATCCAAGAGTATTAAAAGAACTGGCAAATGTAATATCGGAGCCATTGGCAATAATCTTTGAGAACTCCTGGAGAACAGGAGAAGTCCCAGCAGACTGGAGGAGGGCAAACGTTGACCCCATCTTCAAAAAGGGGAAGAAAGAGGATCCAAACAATTATCGTCCAGTCAGTCTGACATCAATCCCAGGAAAGATTCTAGAGCAGATCATTAAACAGAGAGTCTGGGAACATCTAGAAAGCAATGCCATAATCACAAAAAGTCAACATGGGTTTCAGAGAAACAAGTCATGTCAGACAAATCTGATCTCTTTCTTTGATAAAATTACCAGCTTGGTAGATGAAGGGAATGCTGTGGATATAGTATATCTTGATTTCAGTAAGGTCTTTGACAAGGTTTCCCATGATATTCTTGCAAACAAGCTTGTAAAATGTGGGCTAGACAAAGTAACTGTTAAATGGATCTGTAATTGGTTGACTGGGCGAAACCAAAGGGTGCTCAACAATGGCTCTTTTTCAGCCTGGAGAGAAGTGACCAGTGGGGTCCCACAGGGCTCTATCCTGGGCCCAGTGCTATTCAACATCTTCATCAATGACTTGAATGACAGAATTGGGGGCATACTTATCAAATTTGCAGATGACACCAAACTAGGAGGAGTGGCTAATATTCCAGAGGACAGGATCAAGATTCAAAATGACCTGAATAGATTAGAAAGCTGGGCCAAAGCTAACAAAATGAATTTCAACACGGAGAAATGTAAGGTACTGCACTTAGGGCGGAAAAATGAAATGCACAGATATAGGATGGGAGACACATGGCTGAATGAAAGTACATGTGAAAGAGATCTAGGAGTCCAAGTAGACCATAAGGTGAACATGAGTCAACAGTGTGATGCGGCAGCTAAAAGGCCAATGCAATTCTAGGCTGCATCAATAAAAGTATAGTGTCTAGATCAAGAGAAGTAATAGTGCCACTGTATTCTGCTCTGGTCAGGCCCCACCTGGAATATTGTGTCCAGTTCAGGGCACCACAATTCAAAAAGGACATTGAGAAACTGGAGCGTGTCCAAAGAAGGGCGACAAAAATGGTGAAAGGTCTGGAAACCTTGCCCTATGAGGAACGCCTTAGAGAGCTGGGGATGTTTAGCCTGGAGAAAAGAAGGTTAAGAGGTGATATGATAGCCCTGTTTAAATATTTGAAGGGATGTCATATTAAGGAGGGAGCAAGCTTGTTTTCTGCTGCTCCAGAGACTAGGACCCAGAGCAATGGATGCAAGCTCCAGGAAAAGAGATTCCAGCTCAACATTAGGAGGAACTTCCTGACAGTAAGGGCTGTTCGACAGTGGAATGCACTCCCTCGGAGGGTGATAGAGTCTCCTTCCTTGGAGGTCTTTAAACAGAGGCTGGATGGCCATCTGTCAGGGATAAAATGTCATAACTCTCACAGCCCACACTGACACGGCAAACAAACCTGAACGATAAAAGTTTGCAAAAGGGGTGGAGTTGTGTAGGGAACTGGGTAAGCAACATGGCACAGAGACATGAGAACTAGAATAGAAATGGATATTCACAAATTTTTAGTAGTTCATCCAATCTTCTTAATTCTTTACATTTCAAAATTTAACTGTACAATTGACCCACATACATCAGACTAGTTTTTTAAAAATAATAATAATAATAATAATAATAATAATAATAATAATAATAATAATAATATTGAATTTCTATTCTGTTTTTCTCCCAAAACAGCTTGAAATAAAAGATTTTAAAAATTAATGAAACAAAAGCTACAAACAAATAACCATATTAAAAACAATGTTTGGAATTCTGCTTAAGTCATAGTCAAACGCTCAAACCACTAGGCCACACTGACTCCCACAGCAATACAAATGCCCCCTTGGCAGGGGGTTGGACTGGATGGCCCTAGTGGTCTCTTCCAACTCTATGATTCTATGATTCTATGATTCTATGATTCTATGAAATAGGAGAGTGAAGAGCCTCTCCTTAAAGCTTCCAGGAGTGTCAATTTGTCTTCTGCACATGTGAAGGGGTTACAGTGTTTAACGCACACTCTTCAACTGTCCCAATGTTGCAGAGACAATCCCAAGTAATCCTTTATTGTCCTACTTTTCAGCTGCTTTAAAACATCCCGATTTCTCTCTCCTTCTACTCCCCCCTTGTCCTCAGCTTACTTCATTTGCTGCAAACTATTCAGAATGCAAAAGTAACTCAACTAACTCAGCAGGGGCAGAGGAAGGCAGAAGCTTGCCTTTCCCAGTAGGCTCAGGAAAAAGTAAACTGCTGCACCCTCTCCTAGCTTGTGTGATCTGCCTCATTTGTAAGTTTTGCCATCTTGATCACATTCTGAGGTTGCTTGGCCACAGACAGCCCAGTTTTCATATGTGAAATGTCGGAAGGTGGAGTAACATCAAATATACTCATTTGTCAAAACCTGGCCTCATTCAGTTTTGCTCTTCGTCATTTTTGGTAGTCAATGTGGCACAGAAAACTGGCTCTGAACCCATTGCAATTTCCCACCACTGCAGTAAAGAATTCATTCCCAGTTTGTTTTTGCAAAGAAGTAAAGAGAGTGGGGGGGAGGGGGTCAGGATTTATCAGGATTAACGTGCAATCCAGACAATTTCCTCATTCAATTAATCCCTTATTCTTTTCAAACAGTCTGAAAACGCTTCCATCTTTAGGATTTAGTGGTGGCTGGGAGGCGGGGGAAACATCTTCAAGGTTTTTGTGAGCCAAGAGAGCTTCTTGCAGAACCAAAACACTCTTGAGGCCAATTAACCACATCCCAAATCGACTTAGATTGGACTTCAGTTTGTTTATACACCAGTGGTTTGTGTATGTGAAAACAAACAGCTCTTTCCCCTGTTGCTCAGTTTGGTTGAATCAGCTGACATTTCTATTCCAACAGCTCTCTAAAAGGTGATTACCCCTGGAGAGTTTCATTGCATGCTAGGAAAGAAAAACTCAAAAATTTAACAGTTAGACTAACTGCTTGCTTTTCACCTGCTCGGATAATGTACATTTCCCTTGAGTTTTGCCCTTGGCATGACAAACATCTTTTGCTATTTGCTACTTTTTGCAACAACAACAACAAAAGAGATACCTAGTGTAGCTTTTTACAAGTTGACACTTGGGTTCTTGGTCTACCTATCTGAGGAAGCAGGATTAACTCTCACCTGATATGCACCTTGTGCTAAACCTGCACTTCTTAACAGTTCTGTCCACATCACTTCCCAGAATGTCTTCTGTTCAGGATTGTTTAAGGCAATATATTTTCATTCCAAACGTACACCTATTAATTAAAATATTTATATCCTGCCCTACGAATCTCATATAGTTTATGACAAGATCATAAAACCTTAAGAGTTGGAAGGGACCACAAGGACCAGCTAGTCCAACTCCCTGCCATAAAGGAATACACAATTAAAGCACTCCTGAAAGATGCCCTCTCTATTAAAGACCTCCAAAGAAGGAGAATCTACCAACTTCTGAGGCAGTCTATTCCACTGTCAGACAGTTCTTACTGTACTGTTATTCTTATAGTTTCGGTGCAATCTCTTTTCTTGTAATCTGAATCCACTGATTCATGTCCTCTGGAGCAGCAGAAAACAAGCTCACACTATAGTTTTTCAGGTATTTATAGATGGCTATCATGTCACCTCTCATGTTTTCTCTTCTCCAAGCTAAATTTAGCCAAGTCCCTAAATCATTTTTCATAAGGCTTGGTTTCCAGACCTTTGATCATTTTGGTCACCCTTCTCTGGATATGTTCTAAATTGTCCATATCCTTCATGAATTGTGGTACCCAGACCTATTACAGGTGAGGTCTGACCAAACCAGCGTGTCGTAGTGGTTTAAGCATTGGACTACAACCCTGGAGACCAATATTTGATTCCCCACTCAATCACAGAAACCCACTGTGTGACCTTGGGTAGGTCACATACTCTCAGCCCCAGAGACCTCTGTGATAAGGTTGCCTTAAGGTCACCATAAGTCAGAAATGACTTGAAGGCACACAACAATGACCAAACCAGAATAGAGTGGCACCACTACTTCCCTTAATCTTGACAGTCTTGTTATTCCAGCCTAGAACGGCACTGGTGTTTGGGTTTTTTTGATCTCATGATCAATAAAATCAATTTAAGGTAAAATAAATAACAACAGTAATGTCAAAGGTTATCTGTGTCCAGGAAAGGTCATAGATAGCACACCAGTTGAAGCACCAAGCACTCTGACCCACAGAGTCCACTTGGGCCTGATTTGCTCTTAGCAAATCATTCATTCATTCATTTTGTCTGCAGAATTCTCCTCCAGCACCACAGTGCAAATGATTTGATTATCCTCCTGTCAGCTTTCTCACTAACAGCTTTCAGAATCATACACAGAAATCAAAAGTACAATGGCATGGAGGATAGACCTGGAATGCAGGTATTGGGTACATGTCACTCACAAGGAAGCTCTGCTCTTTTCAGATTTATGCAGATGCTGGATTGGACAGCTGAGAAATCAGTACTGAGGAAGGAGAAAACCCATAAAATCCATAATAAAAACAGTAATTTAACCAACACTATAAAACCACCTAAAAATGAAATAAAGGCATATAAAAACAGCAGCAGTTAAAATATCATTAAAATAAAATGTGGCTTCAAACACACAGCAGTAGACAAAACAGATAATCATTATAGAGCAAGTGGTTGTTTAAATAAAATTATGTTTGCCAGCTGAGGAAAAGCCACCTGCAAAGGGATTAGAGAAGTCATCTGTAGCAGATAATTCTTAACTGTACATGTTGCCATTTACATGGTTCTTTCTCCTAATCAGTTCTTTGTTGTGTGGTTATAGACCTGAAAAAGAAATAAAAACATCGCCTCCAATGTGGCCAAGTAACATCAGAATGTGGTCAAGGTGGCAAAAGTTAGTAGTGAGGAAGAATATAAAAGCTAGGAGAGGCTGCAGCAGTTTGCTTTTGCCTGAGTCTACAGGGAAGGGAAAGATTTTGCCCTCTCCTCTCTTCCTCCTTCCCACTATCTTGAGGGCACACTACTTTTGCACCTTGATCTCAGTTTGCAGCAAATAAAGTAATCTGAGAATAAAGGGGGGAGTGGGTAGAAGGGAAGGGAACTGGGAAATTTTCATAGCAACTGAAAACGTGGGGTGCCAGAGGATTAATCAAGACTGTTCTTGCCAAATCATACTAGGAAAGTATGTAAAAACAGAACAGTCCTTTCTCACCAAATGTGCATCAGATATTTACAGGATAGACAGATTGACACCGTCAGAAAATATCAATGCTCCAATAGATTTATAACATAGAAAGGGGCCCTTAGGCTAACCTAATTTTAAAAACATTAACCATGATTTGGTGCTTGGGTACAGGGCTAGGCATACAGTGAAATTATAGTTTGGCATTCCAAACTAAGCCCTATCTCCCAAGAGAATTCACAGGAAGATAATGAAATGTTATGCTTGTCAAATGACAAGGAGAGAAGTAGGAGTGGCAAGAAATGGCATTAGCCATGGTCTGCTTGAAGGAGATGCAACATTAAAAATACATATCACATGGCAAAGTGTTTAAATCTAGCCATAATGGCTAGGGGATTCTGGGAGCTGTAATTCAAAAATAAGTGTTCCGCATTCCAGCTTTCAAAACATATATTACTTCTTGGTTTGGCAAAACCTTAATCGTTCTTTAAACGCTCATGTAATGTTAAACCACAGTTAAAGAAGGATTCCCATGGTCAAGCATAGAGACTCTATTTCATAATTGTGTTCAGAACTGTGTTCAGGCTTGATTTGATGACTAGGGACCATATTTTATGAACTTTAAAATCTCAACAAAACCCATCAATCCAAAAATATTTTGTTTATTTTGCAAAACTGAACAGATATAATTACATGAAAAGAAGAGCTAGTCTTGTTTCCAAGAGAAATAAAGGCAAAATAACCCCCACACTTCTATGACCAGAAATTATTTAGTTGTGATGGATTTATTTATTTATTTATTTGCACAAGCACTGGGTAATACAAGAAGGTTTCCATCAGTAAATATAAGAGACTGCAGACACTGATATGATTTCAGTGTTTATAGTTTTGGACGTTGAAGCAATTAATGAATGATTATTTCACAAGCAAAACACCAGATAACAGAAGATACACGTGGGTTGTTTGGCTTGAATCCACCATCCTTCTGGAAAGTCATTAGCCTGCACTGAGTGATTTTATGAAACATTTCCTATGTAGTTACTAACAAAATGATATTAACATTGCAGTCAAAGCTACACACACACACACACACACACACACACACACACTAAGCCATTTACACTTTTAGTGGAACCACAGAATCATAGAATTGGAAGAGACGACAAGGGCCATCCAGTCCAACCTCCTGCCATGCAGGAATATACAATCAAAGCACCCCCGACAGATGGTCATCCAGTAGTCACCTCTCTTTAAAAACCTCCAAACAAATAACTTTTCCAAAATCTGTCTTACAGAAATGCACAGTTTGCTAATGGAACAGTACCTGAGAAAATAAATCACCTGGCAAGCTTATGAGAGACAGAGGAAGGTATTGCATCAATGCACTGAATGCTGGAATATGGCCTGTTTGCAGCAAGCTAGAATTTCTTTTAAACCATGGTTCTTGATTCATATGGAAAAATAAGCCAAGCATTTGATATAATAATAAAACTAAATTATCGCTTATTCTTCTTCTAGGCCATGGGGGAGGAAAAGGCTGTGGAAGAGCTTAAGCCAGGAAATTCTGGCAGCAGGCACATTTAATTTCTGCTACATTACAGTTTAGTATTACATGTGAACTCACCCATGAATTAAAACATGCCATAAGAAACTTTAACAATGATTAAAAAAAACTTGAGCAAAATATTGTTTCCCTCTTCTATTGGGGAAATAAGAATGTGCTACCTGGTAACAGTAAATAAATCAAGTCAATCCCAAGTACTGTGCTTCCAAGAATACTGTAGCGATGGTGCTACTAAAATATGTTTTGATATTGTGTTTTTAATCTGTCATATTTTTAATACTTTTATAAGGAGGGGAGGGATTATAATGTTTTTAATTTTATATTTTACTCTGTTATATTTACTGTTGTCAACCGCCCGGATTGGTTTGCCACAGGGCGGTATACAAATAAATATTATTATTATTTATTATAATATCTAAGAGTATAAATCCAGTAAGATTTGGAGGAAATAACAAAAGCTCATTCCAAGGATGAGGAACAAAGAACAATAGAGAATGGTTAACAATGCAGTTAAGGAATGACAATAAGCAATTTCAACATCATCAACTTGATTCTCCTTGATGCAATTTTCAGAAATCGTGATGTGTGCTACATTGTCTTTGCTTTTCTTTGCTTGCCACTTAATCATGTATTGAAAGAATTAGTGCCCAGCATTCTACATTTCTACATTCCGAATAATTGTCTACGTATGATACTGCAATGAGTGACAGAGAACAAGCTGAGGCTTCATCCATGCAAGATGTAGGTTCTGGAGGGTTGTGAATTAACCTAGTTGTGCAAGATGGAGTAATGAATTCAGCTAATTGGCATAGTGGCATCCAGGGGCATCACTAGGGGTTGGTGTGAAGAGTAAAGACTATGCTGGTGACACTTCAGAAAGGGGTAACATCTAGTGTGCTGGTAGGAACAGGTTGCCTTGTGGGTCTGGTGAGTCTGCTGGCTGGGGGGGGGTGACAAAACCCCTCCCTTTCCCACCTGTCCAGCAGGGCTGTTGAAGCGAAGCGGAAAGTATTAAAAAATGATCTACACCGGGTTCTCCACTGTACTCCACTGGAGGCGTATGTTTAGTTTTAATGGATCAGATGCACAGTCAAGGCATGTTTCTAGACTCACTGCTATCTGAAAAAGCCAAAAACTACAGCACATATTCTATTGTATTGTCAATTCTACAAGGATAGTCGACACCAGCTGATTACTGTACTCCTCTTCTAAACAAACACCCTGGACACCCTACATGGCTCAGGTTCCACACTGTTTGGCAGACAGTTTCTCCTGGTATGAACCGACCCGGACTCTGAGATCCTCTGGAGAAGCCCTTCTCTCTGTCCCAACACCATCACAAACACGGATGGTGTGGACATGAGAGAGGGCAGGTGAAGACCTATCCGTTTAAAGAATTGCTATAAGGACAGGCTGGGATGTTGGACCAGTTTAAAAATTCGTTTTAATGTACATTTTAAAAATGTTTTTAGTCGTACTGTTTTTTAATGCTGTGAAACAGCTCTGAGTCCCAGTCCTAGGAAAGGAACGAGATACAAATAAATAAATAAATAAATAAATAAATACTGATACTTTCTATTTATGCTATCATCTGCACAATCAGAAATCAAGTAATGTTCACAATGTAGCAAAATTTTGTTACATCGTATGTAAAATACACTTCCAGTTGGTTGGTGAAAATTGATATGTGTATAATATGACCTTGAATTTGTATCTGAAATTGTTTTTAACCATTATTAATAATTGCATTTTGCAATTATTATTTTATCAAGTTATTTTGTGTACTGGTCAACGACCGAATAAATCTTACTACTCAAAAACTGGAAAATTCCCAAAAGGCAACATAGGCACGTTACAGACGGCCCAGAAGGGGCCGTCTCGCGCTGCCGCCGGTTGCAGCGTCCGGGAACCGCAGCAGCCAAATGGCGCAGTTCCTGGATGCTGCCAAGATTCTTGCTCCCCAGAAGAGACTCCGCAAGGCGCTAGTCATGCACTCGCGGCGTCATTGCCGGGGTGCGACATGCGGATACAGAGTATCCGTTACGTCAAGATGGCGGCGGCCGTGTGGAACGGCTGCCGCCATTTGTTACGGACTCAGTCCGTGTTAAGGGTAGGGGCATCTGGAAGAGACGCCCCTTTCTAACCCTAGCACGGACTGAGTCCGTCCTAGGGTGCCCGTTTATAATGGGCCTTGGATCTCAAGAAGAGCATCTCTTTTTGTCTTGCTAGTGGAACTTTAAAAAGCACAACAACAAACTATATTACTGTATGTCCCAGTTCTGGTGTGGGATGTGTTGAACATGGTCCGGACTGCCGGCATCAGAACTGGGTTTGGGCTGTGCATCATCTTAACAGGACCACATCATAATGAGGGCAGGATGGTGGGATGGGTCATTTGGCCCATGAAGTCAAAGCCATAGAATGTTACAGTAATGGATGGTTTTAAACAGAGCAGTGAGAGTAGTCCAAAGACTTGAGAGAGTTAAAATTTGTAAAAACAGATTTGGGGGTGATAATGAGGCCCTAGGGCCACATGCTGTCCACCCCAGCTTTACACCAAAGCAAGATGGAATCTGCTGTTAAACCCATAGACAGGAAGCCCATAGGCAAGCCAACAGGCCCAATTGCCCCATACTGGCAACTGTGCCACTGCCCTGTCAAATGACCCTGTTTTCAATATAACCTTGCCATTCATCTTGAAGACATTGATTTTCTACAACTGGGACCCCATCCAGGTCTTTCTTTGAAGGTGAAATCATGGCTTCTTTTTCTCTGCTAACTACATAAATGCTGCATCTTCTTTTTTAAAAAAAACAAACCACAAAATAAAATGGTCATCTATTGAACCCATCCCCAGCTCATTTGCCATTAGGAAAAGCAGGCTTTGCCCTTCAGTAATTCAAGAGCAGAGCTGCTGAAAAGGAGGGCAGGAACCTCAGAACTGAACAGTCACCTTTTTGTTTCCTTGGAATAATCCATGGTAGAAATTCAGGATGAATCTGTTTTCATCCCAGCTGGAAGGTACATTTTAAAAATAATAATAAATCAGAAGAGTAGAAGTCTTCACTTTCTGTCATCTGAGAAGTTGTGCTTTGAGAACTGCCTGATGAATATTATAACTGTTCAAGGTTTAGCACACCCTTGTCTGTGTTTCTGCCTGTGAACTAAGTGTGCAAAGAAGCCTTTGTTAATGGTCTCCTTCTCACACAGTGTGGCGTAGCATTTTGAGAGTTAGACTATGATTCTGGAGACAAGGGTTCGAATTCCTATTCAGCCATGGAAACCCATTGGGTGACCTTGGTCGAATCACTATCTCAAATCCAGAGGAAGGCAAAGGCAACCCCCCTGAACAAATCTTATCGAGAAAACCCCACAATAGGCTCGCATTACGGTCACTATAATTCAGAAACAACTTGGAGATACACAACAAGCACCAACCAGCTAGTTACTGTCAAGTATCTGCTAAGGCCTCCAAGACTTCCTCACCTCCAAAGTTAAAGCACGGCAATAAGGACTTCTTTTTCAGATGAGCTCTCTGTGTCATGCGTAACATGACTCTGTGTGCAAAACTAAGTTCTTCTTCCTTTGTTATGTTAAGCACATGGCAAGAAAACAAGGATTGTTTGGTTTTCCAGAAAGAGCATACAAGACATCCAATGCTTTTTCCTTTTTCTTACAAGTCCTTGCAATGCAGTTGCAGGTACTACAGTTTTGCACACCTGTGCAATTCCATAAAAGCCAGTCCTGAAAATGCTAAAATTGTGTCAAGGGGGGGGGAGGTCTTGCCATCTTGCATGTGAGACACCCACACAACCTGTTTCTCACCCTTGAGAAAGAGATAAGCAAAGACTGCCATCTGTACTGTGAAACTCCTTGATCACAGGCTCATACAGAGCTTTGTGGGTACAGAGATTGTTTTATCTGTAACTACTGTATAGATGAATGACAGATTCATGCCACACTACAGTACAGAACTTGGTCAGCAAGTTAATGAGCAAATATCAATATTAACACTGTCAAGTATTTAACATTTTTTTTCTTTTTTAATGTCTAATTCGCTGGGATGAGGGAAGAACATCCGTTAGATGGATAATATACTGTAGCACAATATCCAAAATCAGTAGTCGTTTGAAATATTCATTTATAGCAGCTATACTTAATTTCAGGCTCTGAGAAAAAATCTGTACCTTTTGGGCTCTCAATTTAGCCCGAATGTGTTTCACAGAGGCATGTAATACTGATCAAGGCTGCATATGGGGAGCATATAACTCCCGTATTGAAATAGTTCACTGGCTACTTGTCCGAGACCGTTTCCAGACACAATTTCAAGTGCTGGTTATGACCTATTAAGTCCTATATAACTTGGGTCCAACTACATGAAAGCCTTGATCTCCCCATAACAGCCTATCCGAATGTTACTGTAACTTACACAAGGATCATCTGGTGAGTACAAGGGAGAGAGCATTCTCAATGGCAGCTCCTTATAGTATAGCAATTTGAACTTTGGACTATGTTTCTGGAGGCAAGGGTTTGAATACTCACTTGACCATGGAAACCCACTGGTTGACCCTGAGCAAGTCTCTCAGCCTCAGAAGAGGACAATAGCAGCTCTCCTCTGAACAAGTTCTGCCAAGAAAATCCAATTATAGGGTTGCTATAAGTTGGAGTCAACTTTGAAGGCACATATCAACAACAAACTGTAAATTTTACTATATGTTGTATGTATTTTGAACTGTTTTAACTTAAGGTTTTAACTGTTTGATGGTTTCAAAGTTTGGTATTATATATTGTTCTAAGTAGAATCAAAGAATCATAGACTTGGCAAAGGCCACAAGGGCCATCCAATCCAACCCTCTGACATGCAGGAATACCCAATCAAAGCACATGCAACAGATGGCCTTTTTAAAAACATCCAAGGCAGGAGACCGCACCATTCTCTGAGGAGCAAATAGCTCTTACTGTCAGAAATTTCTTCCTAATGTTTGGGTGGAAGCTGTTTTCCTGTAGCTTGAATCCATTGCTCCATATCCTAGCTTCCAAAGCAGCAGAAAACAAGCCTGCTCCATCCTCAATACGATATTCCTTCAAATATTTAAACAGGGTGATCATCTCACCTCTTAAACTTCTCTTCTTCAGGCTAAGCATACCCAGCTCCCTAAGCCACTCCTTGTAGGGCATGGTTTCCAAACCTTTCACCATTTTTGTCACTTTCCTCTGGACATGCTCCAGCTTGTCAATATCCCTCTTGAATTGTGGTGCCCAGAGCTGGACACAGTATTCCAAAGTAAACAAGCATATTCTGTTTTCACTTATAAGCATGTTTCTTGGGGGAAAGACCCCCTGAACCCTCAACCTCCTCCCCCAATTTTATTTTATTTTTAATTGTTTTGTTGTTGTTGTTGTTGTTGTTAACTGTCTTCAGGTCAGCCTCAACTTATGGCGATGTTGTGGATGAGACATCACCAAGACTCCCTGTCCAGCACTGCTCTGTTCAGGTCCTGTAAATTCATACCCGTTAACTCTTTAATAGAGTTCATCCATATAGCATATGGTCTTCCTCTCTTTCTACTTCCCTTCACCTTCCCTAGTATTATTGACTTTTCCAATGAGTTGTGCCTTCTCATGATGTCACCAAAGTACAACAACCTCAGATTAATTTTCTTGGCTTCCAGGGAGATTTTTAAAAGTAGTTAGTGGGGGAGGGGTGAAGCTGAAAACCCTTTAAAAATAGTCAAACTGCCACCAAAACATGGCTTTACTACCCTTGCCTCCTACTACTTCCAGTACTCCCCCGAAACACAGAGATTAGCAAACAGATGCCCAGAACTAGAAATGAAGTCATGCCACTTCCAGTCATGCTGGGAATGGACATGCAGGCCACAGGTGTAGAGTAACAAAACCCAGTTTCCATTAGGGAATTACAACAGCATGTCCATGGAGCTTCAAACCTTGCAACAAGTATAGTGTGCATTTCAGTTGGTCAATAAAGGTATCACTGATGGATTTTTGTTTGTATTTGTTAAATAGCCAACACAGCTATCCCTGCATGTTTTCTGTAGTTCTCCGATGAATTTGGCACATTCGCCTCCCAATGCAGGGAGAAAGTTTCCATATTCCCTAATGCTTTTTATAAAAGAAAATTAATTGACCAAAATCATATTCTTCAAGTAAAGCACCTGGGTCCCAGATTTTTAATTAGCATAATTCCATTCTTCTTTCTTAAGCAAGAAAGTAAGCACAGTACCAAGCAGACATGAAGAACATTTTTTTAGCCTAAAGAGAAGCAGGACACACCAAATATCTATCAGCAAGAATGGAAACATAAACCTTCAATGAATAGCTCAGCTGTTCTGGCAAGTCTCACTCTGCCCCACAGATATTATGCAAAATAACTGTCACAGTAACATGGGCATATTGAGGAAGTAAAACCTAAATTAGGATCTCTTACCAGGAACAAGGCAGAACTAAAAATCTCTATTCACAAAAACTGGGAATCAGAGAATGCCATGTTTGATGAATTTATTTATATGCTGTTGTTATGTGCCTTCAAGTCCACTCCAACTTATCCTAGGGTTTTTGTGGCAGGTTTATACAAAGGAATTTTGTCTTGTTTTCCTCTCAGTCTGAGAGAGAGTGGATTTCTATGTCTGTGTAGGGGTTTGAACCTTGGTCTTCTCAAGTCCTAGTCCAACACTCTGATGCCAACAACATGCTTGCTCTGTATTATTTCTTTTTATTATTTATTCATTACAAAAGAGCAGGTTATCTATACCACAGAAAAGAATCAATCAACTAAATACCAAAACAATTGAGCTTCTAGTTCCTGCCAGGAATGATTGCCTAAAATTTGTATATTTAGATGCAAGTTTTCCAACTAGCTGGCATATCAAATAGACAACTGATAATAAAACCATAATTTAAAAGATCAGCCACAAAACAAACAAATAAAAGCATGAGCTTACAATAAGTCTAATATAATACTTAGAAATGCATAAAGGCACAAAACCAGGATAAATCCCTATTTTCCCCTCTGGATTAAAGCCTTAAAGCAGGGGTAGGCAACCTGCGGCCCGTGGGCCGGATGCGGCCCGGCGAGGCCTTGGGACTGGCCCCAGCCTGGTCCTGCCACCGATTGCCGTGGGGCCTTTGGCCTCTCGCGCGCAGGGGAAGGGGGGCAATTGTCTATAGACGCCTCAGAAACCTGCTTATATTAACATTTTTTAAAAATCAGCAATTTTTTTGTGTGCCTCCACTTTTTTAAAAAAGTGTCCACCATTGAAATGTTGTCCTACATTTGTCCCGGTTTATTATTATTAATTTTTTAAAAAATTATTGATTGTTTTTTTTGGCTTCGCCCCCCCCCCCCCCCCCCCCCCCCCCCCCGTTGTCTGAGGGACAGCAACCCGGCCCCCGGCTCAAAAAGGTTGCCTACCCCTGCCCTAAAGCAACAAAAAGGCTGGGACTCAGACCCTTTTGTCATTTGGACAGCTCTCCGTATCCAAGGATTCAAACATCCATAGCTTGAAAATATTCAAAAAAAATAGATACATTCTGAAAAGCAAACCATGATTTTTGCCATTTTATATAAGGGAGACCATTCTACTATCTATTGTATTTAATGGGACTTGAACATCCATGGATTTTGGTATTCAGGGGAGGGGGGTCCTGGAACCAAATCCCAGCTGATACCAAGGGCCCACTCTATTTGGCCTATGTAGATGCACAAACACACAAACACACACACACCAAAAGTGCCCCTACAAGCACTTCATAATAGTCCCTAGTTCTCATCTCAAGAAACGTTTTCAAGGCACAAGATTATTACCCTTAAACAGCACGGACAATTTGGATACAGATGTGCATAATCAATTTTTTTGGTTGGAAAATCTGGATCTAATAAAAGGGCTTCCAGGCACAGAAGTAAATGTGGAGATTACAACCATACATCCCACCAGAACATGCTGATGACATAATAAAATTGTTAATTTCTAAGCTATCTCAGAACTGTGTGATTTTAACACTTAACATGATTTCTCCTTCTGGACAACAATAAACAAATTCTTGGCAACTTGTTGGAAGATTTTTTGCATTCTCAGATTCTTCCCCCCCCCCCCTTCAAACTAACCATGTAATTTAGGTTTCTCCCCATTTAGGGAAGTATTAACATGCTCAAAGATTTGTTGGTTTTCCCTATCTTCTTCCTCTCTCCACTTTCTTTGGAAAGATGGGGAGGTAAAGATTTATTTTTACCGGAACTATTCACTAGCTAGATTAGGATATAGCCTCTATGGATATATAGATTAAAATCATCAATAAACTTTTGTTTGAACTAAAAGCTACTTGTGGGGACAATTGTGGCTGAACTTCTGTTTGTGGTCAAGATGGCAAAAACATTCCCAAGGAAGAGAGCACAAGCTAGGAAAGTCTGCAGCAGTTTGCTGTTGTCTGAGCCTGCTGGGAAGGATTAGATTCCATACCCTCCTCTCCTCTCTCCCCTGGCTAAGTTAAAACTCATAGAGCTGGAAGGGACTGCAAGAGGCATCTAGTCCAATCTTTTGCCATGTTAATATACACAACTAAAGCACTCCTAAAAGATGCCCATCCAATCTCTGTAAAGACCTCAAAAGATGGTCTTCAACGCAATCTATGCCAATCTTCCTAACATTTAGGTGGAATCCCCTTTCTTGTTAATAAACTGCTAACTACTTTTGCAGGGTTTGCATCAACAGATGTAAACTGAGGAGCAAGGGAGATATAGGATAGGAGACAGAAACTGGGACATTTTAAAAGCAGCTGAAAATGTAAGACAACAGGAGACATATCAGTATTGTCCCTGCCAGATCAAGACAGTCTGAGTGTATGAGACCATTGATCAGATTATCCCATTCAGTATTGTCTATCCTGATTGGCAGCAACTGTGTAAAGCCTCAGGGAAAGCAGTTTCCAGGCTATTTAATGAGAGAGAGAATGTGGGATATTCTATGAACAAGGCATCAGTTCTACCTATGGAGCTTTAGTTCCTGCCTCATGGCTACAGAAGCTCTCACACCTTGAGATGGGGACCTTTAAAAAATACACCTCAGCACACAAAGGATCAGACAGCTGAGTGCACCATAATTTAATCCACCACTCTAAATATAGCCCTTTCTATGGCATGAGGGAGCAACATGACAATAATAACATGCAAATATCAAGAGAGTGAAAAATGACATATTTGCCAAGAGGTCAATATTCCAAGCATTTCATTAAAGGAAAGGGACATGCTGCTTCTCATCAAATGCAGAAGCAGCTTTGGAAGCCTTGGTGCAGCTTAAGGATAAATTAAAGGATTTCATTTCCCTTTCAATTAAATAATCACACTCTTCCTAACACATTAACCGTGTGCCTCTGACAGCCGTAAAACAATGTACGACATTTTTCAAACAGAGCAATGCAAATATTGACTTGGCAACAGGCAATTGGCCTCCCAAGCTCTGGAAAGTTAACTGGTTCACCCCTGGGGAAAGGAAAGGGAAAGCACAGGCACAGGCCATGACAATTTGCTCTCAGACAGGAATGAGACACTTAAAGAAAAACGTAGTTATGGAAAGGAAAGTCACACCATTATGAGTAGCAGAATGCTTATCCATTATTAGAAGGCTCTACATATACAGTGGACCCTTGTTAGACGCTGTGGTTTGGTTCCAAGATCCCCCGTGTATAACAAAATCCGTGTATGCTCAAGTCCCATTAAGTATAATGACACAGCAAAATGGTGTCCCTTATAAAAAATGGAAAATCAAGGTAAATTTATACTTTTTTGAAACATTTTCAAACCGTGTATGCTTGAATCCCTGTATAAAAAATCCGTGTATAAGAAAGGCTGACTGTATTTGTTGTTTTTGTGTGCCTTCAAGTCAACTTTGACATATGCTACAATTTTCTTAGTAAAATTTATTCAGAGGAAGTTTGTTACAGGCTTCCTCTGAGGCTGAGAGAATAGGATTTACCCAAGTTCATATCGATATCCATACCCCCCAAATGTCCCAATTTGGCAGGGATAATCCCAATTAATCTTCTTTCATCCCACTTTTTCAACTGCTTTTAAAATGCCCTAGTTTCTTTCACTTCCTTTCAGTTTCCTCCTTTGTTCTCAGTTTACTTCAACTGCTGCAAACTGAGTTCAAAGTAGTTTGCACTCAGTTAACTCAGCTGGGGGAGAGGAGAATAGCCTCCTTCCCAGTGGATTCAGGCAAAAGCAAACTGCTCCAGTATTTCCTAGCTTATGCGTTTTTCCTCATTCATAACTTTTGGCATCTTGACCACACTCTGATATTGCTTGGCCAACCCAATAGATAATATGGGTTTCCATGGCTGAGTGGAGATTCTAACTCTAGCCTCTCAGAGTAGTCTAACATGCAAACTACTATGCCTCAACAGCCCTCTATGAATTTCGTACTGCAAAGACTCTTGTGGGTATGATTTTTTCCCACTTGCCAGGTTCTGCAACTGGAAAAGCCCAGTTCTTTGGAGGGAAACTCAGCCATGATTAGTGTGAGGCTTGCTGGGTAGACAATGAAGGGATAGGTAAGGTTAAACAAGCCCCCTGCAAATGCCTCTTCTCCACCACATGTACCTTCGGTTGCACTCACACATACAGAGAGGGAGAAGGTTCCGTACTTGGACAATAACAAAAAGGAACTATTCCAGGCTCTGCACCTGCATGATGTTTGACCTATGTGGTGTAGATAGTTTATATTTGCCAGCTGAATATGCATTTCCATGATAGGTTTGCATAAGGAAATTGTGAATACCCACAAAGCATTTATACTAGTTCTTCCAAGCTGAAAGTATATGTGTATTCAAATCAGCATCCTACATACAATGCAAACAGTACATTTCTAATGATAGCTATGTTAAATTTTATAAATGCCCCACCTTTGGTCAGAGCCATGAACCTTAGAACTGAAGAGGAAGGGGAGACGAAGTAGATAAGAGAGAGGAAGCTTTTTTCTTGTTCTGAGATGAAGGTCCTAATTAATGCTGTTTTTTTCTCTTTGTAAATGCTTTACATTTGCCTCTCATGTAGGGAATCTTTAATGAGAGCACAGCTTCCAAAAAGTCTGATAAGTGGACAAAATAGAGTTGAAGCATAAGTCAGAGTCAGAGATTTAAGGGGCCCATTATACATGCCACAGCATCCCTAATCTTTATCAAATTTGGATTAACTAACAGGTTTTCTTTTTGGATGAAAAGGACTGAGATGATGAGGAAGAGAATCCTATGCTTGCACTTTTAGAGCTCTTCCAGGGTACCCAACAGTTCCAGTATATCACTGGCAAACCTTCTCTGAACAAATCTTACCAAGAAAACGCCATTATAGGTTCACCATAACTCAGAAATGACTTGAAGATACACAACAACAACAACAACAACAACAACAACAACAACATATGGCAGTGGTTTGAATTTTGGACTGCAACTCTGGAGACCAAAGTTCGATTATGCACTTGGCTATGAAGCCCGCTAGGTGACCTTGGTAAGTTACATGCTCTCAGCCTCAGGGGAAGGCAATGGCAAACATCCTCTGAACAATGTGAAATTGAAGGCTTTCATGGCCAGCATCCATGGTTTTTCTGTAGGTTTTTCGGGCTATGTGGCGAAACGTCAGGAATAAAACTTTCTAGAACATGGCCACATAGCCTGAAAAACCCACAAAAAACCATCCTCTGAACAAGTACAGCTACAATCTTGGGCCAATCTGGTGGAGACCTGTAGCTACATTACCAATGTTTGAAAATACCAGCTATAACTGGAGGTGACAGGGATGAAACATACAACTGTAACCCAATCATAATCAGAACTTTGAGAGATTACTTTTTGGACTATGACTCCCAGAATCCATCAAGCTGCCACACTGGCTGTGGGATTCTAGGAGATGTAGTCTAAAAATCAGTTTATACAGTACAGTACAAACTCTAGGCTTAACTCATCTATAGCGCAATCCCATAACTGACAACTAAGAACTGGCCCTCATACCTGTTGAATCAGGCCACTCCTGCTGTACACTCTAAAGGGTTGGAGTTTCATTTGCCCATTTTTCTGCCCCTAGCACGAGAGGAAAGGGAAAGAAAATGCTGTGCATCTAGCAATCTTTGCATCATGAAAGCCTGTTTTCCTCCCAAATCATGTTCTTCTTCCTCCAGCACATGAGCAATTACACAGAATGATGATGTACTACACTCTTCTACAGTTGTTTGTTAGAATGAACCTGCCAAACACATCTTGTCAAAATGAGCCAGAGACATGAAGTGATGTTTTTTAAACTAAGATTCAATCTGTCTTATTTCTTTGTAAGCTTTCCACCATTTTTTTCTAGCAAGAAGCCTTCAGCAGTAACAATGCAATCAGAAATCCAACACATGACACTCCTTGGTGCCATATCTCTGTTCTAGAGAGGGAGGTGGATGGCCCTAGCAGTATAGGTGTTCTGTGCTCAACCCACAAAAAGTGGCTACACACACATGATGATGATAACAACATTTATACATGCAAATGCTGTGTGCCTTTATAATTGTTTGCATTCCCACAGAAGCATCTAGTATAGTAGCCCACAATCACACTGCAGATGGTAAACAACCCTTAAGCCTGAACTGTCTTCTGAAAAATTAATCAAATACAGCTGGAAAAACTTGAGGAAGTAAACTTATGTTCAATTATTGCAGCAGCTATTGTTATGCTCTTTGTATAATATGTGGCAGGGGAGATTTTAATCCTGTTTGATGCTGTGATCTGCTATAGAAATAAATCGGCCTTGTGAACAAGCTCACAGCCATTACTATCCTGCTATAAGGGCTGACTGAGGAGGAACAGGGAGCTAGATTTCTATACTTTTCTTTGAAGAGAGGGCTCCTCTCCTCTAGCAACCACTTGGTTCTGTGTGCTAACACATTTGCATGGTATTCCACCTGTTAGCCTGCATGCACTGCCTGGTCACTTATGGAGAATGAATGCTTAAGTACAAGGCTATAGTTAAACTATTGTGGAGAGCCAGCATGGCATGGTGATTTGAATGTTGGACTAGGAACTTGGAGACCAAGGTTCAATTCCCAACTCAGCCATGAAATCCACTGGGTGACCTTAGGCAAGTCACACACTCTCAGCCTCAGGGGCAGGCAATGGCAAACCTCCTTTGAACAAATCTTGCCAAGAAAACCCTGTCATAGGGTCATCATATGTCAGAAACATCTTGAAGGCACACAACAACAACAACAACAACAACAACAACAACAACAACAACAACTACTACTGGATGGCCCTTGTGGTCTCTTCCAATTCTATGATTCTGTGATTCCACAACAATGTCAAACTATTAACAATGACAATTTGAATAGGCTGACTTTCAGGAGTGTAACTACGGAGGGCCAAAAATGCCTTCCTCAACAAGAATGCTGCCCTCCCCTATGAAATTTTCTTTCAGTCCCAAATTTTCTAGCATTGCAGTAATCTAGAAGAGCAATCAGAAATATAGATCAGGTATCCAAAGAAAAGGGGCAGCAAGTTACCAATGAAATGCAAACAAGGCAAATATTCACAAATTCCAATCCATTGGCAGAATTCTGAACAAAGACAATGGCTTCACTACATATATTAACGCAAGAGTCCTCACATACAACAAAAGGAATCTTCTCTAGACAGTTCTGAACCCAGGCAAACTGACCTTTAGTAAGCAGATTTATTGCTTTCATACATCAGCACTAACCACTGTAGACATATTCAGGGGTAGCTGTGTTGGTCATACTGGGAAAGGCAACAAAATCCAAAATGCACAAAACAGTGATACCTTTATTAGACCAACTCCAAAGCATAAACTATAGCATACAAGGTTTCAAAGTTCCACTGGCTTTTTCATCAGGCAAAGATGTTAAAAAATATAATGAAGGCGACAATGATAGAGTTTGAAATGTTACTCTGTTGTCAGTCAAGATGGTATTGAAGGACCTCAATGCAGGCAGAGGCCACTCCCCTTAGACATGTGAGGATCAGGGACAATGGGCAATAAGAAAGCCCTATGAAATTAATGGGGTTGTCATAAGTCAACAGGCAACTTGGACGCACATGCACACACAATAAAATTTCAATTACATTAGTAACAGAAAAGTAGCTTCCCTTAGATCCAGCTGCTCCTGTCCTGGGTGAAGCAAAGGGCACTGAATTTCTCAACTAGTCTTTCTTCCATTACATCTGGAAAAACTTTTGGGTGCTGTATAGATTAAATGTGCCAGTCGTAGTTCAATGAACGAGTTTTATGATTGTTGGAGGTAGAAAACTTCAAAAGAATTAGGTCCCAATCTTTTGACTTCGTCTTGTTTCAAGGTTCCCCTGTTGCAGCTAAACTGGGTATCTTCAAATACAGGAAACATATTCAGGGTAGCTGTGTTGGCCATGCAGTAAAATACACCAAAATCCAAAATGCACAAAGCAGCAATACCATTATTGGGTTGACTTTCAAGACTTTGTTGGCTACACCAACTGGCTGACTTCAATCTTGCATAGTTTCCTTCCTTCAACAGCACCCCATGCCAAATACTCATCTGTATGCTGGTGTCTTTTAAATTTGCAAAACAAAAGTGCACACTAAAGGTTTTGGGATTTTATTTATATCTTACATATAACTAATTACCTTGGATATTCCTATGTTTGCATTCTTATGTAAGACAACTCATTGCCAATTTATACCAAATCTAGCATTTTTGGTCACACTTTAAGGAACCACCTTGTGTCCCATAATCCAGCAGAAATTGGCTAGCAGTCCATAACAAGACCATCATCCACCTTTCAGACAGTCCAGAGTTAAAATTTTCATCATTTATGAAGGAAAGACCTTAAAAATACATAGCAATAGTTAAAAGTGCAATGGATGAGAAGTTGTGAAACTCTGTGAAATATTGTAAATTGTAAATTGGCAAATGACGTAACTTGAGACAGAAGAGGCTTTTAACTGGATGGATTTTTTCTTTTCTTTTTTCTTTTTTTTCATTTTTAAACTGTATTTTAATTTAAAAATATTTTATTCATTTTATGTTGTGAGTGAATGATTTTATTGTAAATTCAATTTGTGGGGGGAAGTGGGCTATAAATTGAATAAATAAAGAAATAAAATACTTCTGAAACTC
Organism: Sceloporus undulatus; assembly: GCF_019175285.1. NCBI lineage: Eukaryota > Metazoa > Chordata > Lepidosauria > Squamata > Phrynosomatidae > Sceloporus > Sceloporus undulatus. Next base: position 16,743,177 of record NC_056526.1, on the reverse strand, counting down.
AGCAAATGTTTTCAAACATTTTCTTAAAGCCTTTTTTTCAGTCATTGCTGATTGCACATGTACTCATAAGACAAATTGTTAGCACAGAAAAGCTCACAAAAACCACTTTCCTCTTAAAAGTGACTGCTATAATCACAATGTTATCTTTTCAACAGTAAAGACTTCTCAGCAACTTAATTCTCTGAAGGTTAAATGCCACCTCTCCCCCACACACACCAAAAACATGTATCATTTGTCTTCTGATATATTGCTCATTATTTAGAATGAATCATATTAAATCATCATCAGCAAATATGCAGTTATTCCTCTTTCCCAACAAAGAGCTTATTCCATGCATCTAGTTCAGAGGTGGGCAACTTCTCAGGGGGCTGAGGGCTACTTTGGGCTTCTGTAGAAGGTACGAGGGCCATATTCTTCATTGTCATCCCAAGCTCACCCCAAACTAGGGGAGGTCAGTTTTCTTCTTTTTCCCCCAATGTTACAGTTCGCAACATTTGTATACTATACTACCTCCTAACTTGCATTATGGTGTATTCAAGGATGTGTTTGTTTTGCCACTCCCTCACTATTCCTTTATCCCTCTGATCTGCAACCATTTTCTTATTCCCTCTCTTTCCACTGTTTCACCATGTATCTGACTATGGACACATTTTGTAAGTAAAGGTATTTTTATGTTTTACAAAGGCGACTAAGCAAATTTGCTTTCTCTGCTAGACCCTGTGAGAAGGACATGGGGCTTCTGTACTACCAAATGGTCACTCTACTTGAAAAATCAATTACAGTACTCTCTCACATGTTTGCCAAAACCCAAAAAGATCAACATTTATCCGCCTAGTCTCAGAACTTTGCTTCTGACTATTTTGCCACATTCTTGTGGGTTTGGAAGGACACCCCACTCTTTTTTCAGCCTATAGAGACCTTCCTTTAAGATATACAGGTCTTCCTTTAAACCAGGATGCGAATGGACTTACTTTTCCATTCCCAAAGTGCATTCCAAAGTACTTAATAAGCCATGTTATGTAGTAAGTGTGGGTCCTTGTACAGGTACAACAAATTTTTCAATTGTGTGTCCTTGTACAGGTAAAACCTCACCATCCATGAAAAGAGGGAGGTATCAGAAGGCTGGGAAGAACCCAAAAATGTGCAAAAATAAAACAAAAGAAATGTGGGGTAAAGACTAAGCAGAGGGAGGGGACCAAAATATGGGAAAGAAATTATCAAAAATGCTCAGTGGTCATCAGATGCTAATTGACTGCTGGAAGGTGTGTGTGCAGTGGCATTGCTGGAATGAAGGCATGGTTGGTTGGCACAATAAACTCCACACTGCAACATTTTATGACAAGTCACATTTGACTTCAATAATCATTAGATTCTGCACTTGCAAATCACCACTTGTTTGGTCACCAGGCAAATGGGATATATTAATCAAGATATGGTTGGTCTTCCCTATGCCCAGTGCTTTCACGTTAGCAGCAGTTTATGACTAACAGCAAGCCTGGCTAGACATGGAGGGTACAAGGGCCATTTTTGGTCTTCCAAACATGTTGGTGTCACACTGCCATTTTTGCAGAACTGGAAGTTAGATTCTAATCACTTTGTATTGCTATTTTTTCCTATTTTGGTTGTTGGACTAAACATAAAACCACACTCGCTACAGCCAAAACACCTGCCTGTGTTTCTTTTTCAATTTCTTTTACCTGGGCAGGAAATGCTAGCACATTAGCACAGACAATTGTTTGGATCTTCCCTGCAGAATCTGGCACAACATTCCCTACCAGCACAGTGCCAGTTCCCATTACAAGAAAGGTGGAACTGGCCAGAGATCTTGGGGAGCTGCTTCCAATGAGAGGAGAACCACTTGGGCTACATGGTGTGTAGAAGCACATATATGTATGTATGTATCTGCCTTTGAATTGCCATCAACTTATGACAGCCCCACAAATTCCATAGGATCATCTTAGGTGGTCTGCCATTGCCTTTCCCTGAAATATACCCTACAACCTGCTATTCCTTGGCAGTTCTCCATTCAAGTACTAACCCAGGCCTGACCCTGCTTAGGTTCCAAGATTAGATGGGATCTGGTGCCTTTAGGATACGGACCAAATGTTTAAATCATCAGAACGCAGCTGCATTACAGTATATCCTAGTAGCATGAGAAGTACACAGTTTTCCCCAAACCTAGCAGAGGCAGGGGTACAGGAAACCTATTGGATATGCAAAGTAATAAAAAGTTTAAAAAGAAAAGGAGAAACACTGTCTGCTTTTGCAATTTAAGCATGATTCAGAGCACAATTTTAAGCTGAGCTTCTCCTATATATCCCTCATCCTCAAATCCCCCCACCATGTACTGAAGCCCAGAAAAAGCAAGCATGTTGCTGTCACATGATCCTGGTAATCCATCTCTGTCAAGATGTGCAGGCCACCTCAGCCACACATTTAGACCTTCAAATGTACACCCTGTAGTCAAGGCTACAGAAGCCCAGTGAAAGATGGCTTCTTGATAAGACCTCAAGAACAGAGACTTAGAATACTATAATTGAAAGGGACCATAAGGCCTTCTAGTTGAATTCCCTGCCATGCAGGAATGCACAACTAAATCACTCCTTAAAGATGCCCATCCAACCTCTTTTTAAAGACCTCCACAGATGGAGAGTACACCACCCTCCAAGCCAATCCATTCCACTGTTGAACAGCTCTTACAGTAAATAAGGTTCTTCCTAATGTTTAGGGAGAATCTCTTGTCTTGCAATTTGAATCCACTGGTTCATGTGCTAGTCCTTGGAGCAGTAGAAAACAAGCTTGCTCCTTCCTCTATCTGAAGTCCCTTCAGATAATTTAAGATAGCCATCATGTCATCTGTCAGTCTACTCCAGGTTGAAGATAACCTGCTCTCTAAGTCATTCCTCATAAGGCTTGGTTTCCAGACCTTTGATCATCTTAGTTGCTCTTCTCTGGACATGTTCCAGCTTGTTCATATCCACCTTGAACTGCAGTGCCCAGAACTAGACCCTTGTATTCCAGGTGAGGTCTGGACAAAGCAACTTACAGCAACTTACATGTGCAAGAATGCCTATCCCTAGTATGGTTCAAAACAGCAGAAGTGAAATCAAAATGTGTTCCTAAATGGCAACCATCAGCCTCTGGTTATTTTTGACTACAACTCCCATAATCTCAAAACAAGGGTTATGTGGGTTGGAGCCAACAGAGTCCAAAACATTCAGAAAGTGACAGGTTGTTAAACTTTGGTTCATGCACTCAGCACTAAAGCCTTTTCTTGATTGTGCTGTTTCAGGTTGCTGGCAGAGAGGGAGAGAGAAACCTTGTTATTCAGTGCTCTCCCATTAACAGAACACTCTAAACACAGGTCATTAGCATGTCAGAGAAAATGTATCATGCACTAGTTCCCAACACACTACTTTTCCAATGCAAGTAACTCTGGTCCTGTGCTTTGATAGAGCAGAATTCAAATGTGCCGTTTACTGTCTTGATAAAGCTTTCCACTTATTTAAGTTCCTATTGCTATCAGTGTGCATGGTACTTCATCAAACATAATAACAGAGCATGTCCCTGCCAGAAACAGCTTATGGGAGAGACAGCTGAGACAGATGGGATATGTGTAATAATATGGAAAATATGGAATAAATCCAATTTCTAGCCCCAGCCAGAGCAGACCAAATGATCAATCACTGAATGATTGGTTTTCCATACATTCCATTGATTCAATGGAACTACCCTAGTGAATGCTAGAAATTAGATTTAGGGCTATGATTTTAGTTCTGGTAGGTGGACAAAGGCTTAGTTAAACTTTGCTATGGGGATCAATAAGAGAGCCAGTGTAATATGTTGATTTGAATGTTGGACTACAACTATGAGAAAGCAGGGTTTAAATCCACGCTCAGCCATTGAAAGCCACTTGGTGATCTTGGACAAGTCATATGCTCTCAGCCTCAGAGAAAGGCAACAGCAAACACCTTATGGATAAATTATGCCAAGAAAACCCCATGATAGGTTTGTCTTAGGGTCACTGTTAGTTGGAAATAACTTGAAGAAACAGAATAGCAATGGATGGCAATTAAGGACTTGTGCCAAAGTCATCATAGAAAATATGGGGTTTGATTTTGCTGGCTGTATATACCACACCAACCCCCAGGTGTGAGACCTGCAGTGATGGACTGGGCTCCATTACACAATCCTGGAGGCATCTTTCTGTTTGTAGAATATTATCTTAGATAGACCAACAGTAGTGAAAAATGCTGAAGCAATAAATGAAACATGGGAAAGCTATTTTTCTGAGCCTAAATCCAATCCAACTAAATCCTAAATCCCAACTAAAGTAGATTCTATTGCTGAAGTTAACATTTGGATAAGTCAACATTTAAGGACAATATTACACCACATTGTTATAGTGTTATTTCCACTTTAACTACTAGACTGCCTCCTGTGGAATTCTGGGCTTTGTAATTTAGAGAGGCCTGGGTGCTCTCTGGCTGAGAATTCTAAATGCCCCTCCCTAAACTACAAATCCCAGGATTCCACAGGTGGCAACCATAGCAGTTAAAGTGGAATAATAGTGCTATAACACTGCAGTGTATTATTGACCTAAATGCATATCAACACTTGTATAAATCCTATTGATTCAATGGGTCTCCTCTTACTGGGACTGGCTCTTGGATTTAGCCTATGAATGACAACTCCCAGAATCCCTAAGCCACTATAGCAATACTCACTGGGCCATTCTGGGAGCATGCATCCAAAAATGGTAATTCTTCCAGATTCTGGTAACAATGTGCCTCAGATACTATTGAAATACCTTTGTCTAGAGAAACTACAACACACAAATGCAACTACAATGAGACAGTCTCCACCTTAAAGTAGCAGAGCATAATACAATCATGGAATCATTCAGCTGGAAGTGATCCTAAAGGTCATCTGGTCTAACCTCCTGCCACTGCAGGAACCCACAGCTAAGTATCCCTGAAAGGTGTGCATCCAACCTCTGTGTAAAGATGAAGGAAAGCCCACCACTACCTCCTGAGAAAGACACTTCCACTGCTGAACAGCTCTTACAGCCAGTAAGTTCTTTTTGATGTTTAATACTACCCATTTTCCTTCCGTTGTCTGGCAGTAGCCTCCTTGCTGGGCAGACCTACTTGCCAGGACAAAGGGAGTCTTTTGTTTACAAGGGTCAGTTGCCAACAAAGCACTCTTGCTCTCTCACAACCCAAACAGTGATCTGCCAGCTCGTGCCTCCATCATTTCAGTATGGATCTAGCAGATAGTCAATAAGTGGAGAGTAAAACTGCCATCACTTTAGCTCAAGCCTTTTCATTACAGCAAGAATTATACTTCAGAGTGTACTACAAAGTCTTGTTAGGCGTTCTCTCCCATCCCTGTACCAAGAAAATAAAAGTCTAATAATGGAGACCAAGGTTCTATTCCCTGCTTTACTAGGTGACCACTGAGTGACCTTAAGCAAGTCACATGCTCTGAACGTCAGGAGAAGGCAATGGCAAACCTCCTCTGAACAAATCTTGCCAAGAAAACCCATTATAGGTTTGCCTTAGGATACCATAAAAAAGAAACAACTTGAAGGCAAAAACAACAGTAATGGAAGAAATATGGCAGCATTGCAGTGGTCATTCTGTAATGGTTGTGGTTAACTGCCATCAAGTTGACGTCAACATATGGCAACCTGATGAATGAGAAACTTCCAAGTTACTGTGCTCAGAGATTGGAAACCTAGACCTGTGACCTGAATTGACTTGAGTCTATCTACCTATAATATGGTCATCCTCTTTTCCTATTGCCTTCTACATTGACAAGCATCATTGTATTTTCTAATTTAAGGAGTCATGTCCTCTCATTCTGTGATAGACAGAGAAATGTTCTATGCTACATGTGAATGTTCTCTGTAATATTTGCACCCAGATTAATTTAACTGATATCAAACCCATTTGAATCATGATTCCGTTCATTCCTCTGAAGGACTCGCTTTTAATTACCAGGGAGAAAGATTCTATTTAACTGACCTTTTCTTGTAAAACTACTTTATTGCTTGATATGGTCTTAGCATATATTCAGAGATGTAGGTTTCATGAGAAGGCAGGTACATGTTAAGCAATTATTTTGAATCATTTTCAAATTTATTTTAAACTCATTTTTTAAAAAAAGGAATCCCTTGCATTTATAACCAGACTCATCCTCCTTGTTCAAATCTACTCCATCTTCCCAAAGTCGCTCTTCTTTCACCTTCTCTATCTTTGCACTTAAGGGAGAGCAAAGCTGGGTGTGAGAGTGAGATGAGGAGTAAGGAAGGGGAGCAATTGTGCATTCACTTTATGTACACTACTTGAAGAACAGGACGGCTGGTTATCTTCCATCTGCACAAACTGCCATTAACATACTCACAGAATATAACTACAGATTGAACAATTAGTATTCTTGAGGACTACTAATTAATCTAAGCCCATTTCTGATTAACTGTTTCAAGAACATTTTGAAATGTGATTTAAATTTTAAACATTCAACAATCCATTTTTTTAAAAAGTATATAAAAACATATATATCACATATAATTTTTATATAAAAACCTGATTTGCATTCTGACTTTCTTCCAAGGAGAAAAGGTGCCACATCTGAAGTTAGCACATTTTTGCATGCATAAAAATCCTCAGAAATTGATGTGATGCCCCTGTGTCTGGGCTAGTGTAGGCAGGAGTCCTTACAGAATCAAATGCTCCTCAGCAGTGGGTTCAGGACCCCCCAGAGAAAACTAGATGTCAAGGGAAAGGGCTCTGGTCTAAACTTCTCTCCAACACCTCAGTTTCCATTTGCAAATATTTTCATCATACACATAGCAGGAATGTAGGTCTCCAGAGGTGGTGGCACTCCAGCTCCCATTAGCCTCAGCCTACATAACCAGTAGTGAGGGATAATGGAAGTTGCAATGCACTAATCCCCACAACACAGATCATTTTGTTTAGGTGAGTCTGCTCCCATACTTCAGTGTAATACAGCCCAGACACAAGTTTGCCAGCAGGATAAGAGCCAGAGAAAGAAAGGGAGAGAGTTTAACTTTATGGCCAAGATGGGATGAGATTAGGACATGGAGCAATAGATTCAAGCTACAGGAAAAGTAATTACATCTTAACCTCCTGATAGTAAGAGCTATTCAAAAGAGGAATATGTTGCCTTGGAGTATGGTGGGGTCTCCTCCTTTGAAGGTTTTTAAACAGAGGCTGGATGGTCATCTGACGGGGGTGCTTTGATTGTGTATTCCTGAATGGCATGGAATTGCTTCTGATATTTGTTGCCTTTTCATTTCCAGCTAATAGTTCAAAGATGGTACATGTGGAAGGGACTTTAGCCCACAAAGAAAAGCCCTGTGTTTGAAACTGATCTCTCTCTCTCTCTCTCTCTCTCTCTCTCTCTCTCTCTCTCTTTTAAACGGTTCTTTTCACTGTTTGCTTAAAGGTTGTTCTACCTGCTTAGCCTGGTCAAATCCAAACCCCTCTCTCCTCACCCACCATCTCACTCTCTCTACAGTGCTGAATTCAGAATGTCTGGTCCCCACCCAAGCAAGCTGTTTAGATGAGATAAACCCCTGAATATTAACAGAAATAACTCAGCCTTAAATCAGGGATGTTTCGCAGAAACAAGTCATTGAAACACAGAAACTAATTGCAGTCAACGCTGGTTTTTTCTTCACACATAGTTCCCTCGTCCTGGCCCATACCCATTTCCAAAAGAGGGAAAAAAAGACATGTCTCTTAAATTATTGCTTGTTGCATGCAAATATCATGAACAAAAGTGCTATTTATGGCCAATGACCAATAAATGTGCATGCTGTTTGGTGCAAATTGCATTTCACTTGGCACTGCACTTAGCTGATAGTGGACATGAATGTATAAAAATTCCCATTGCATTCGGATTCTGATACTTTTTAAATATAAAACAACACAAGCTGTTACTCTCCACTTTCTTTCTGCATGTTCTTCTGCCCTGTAGAATTGAGGTCCAAGTTTCCTACTATCAATAACACCTCAGCTGTTCAACCTCAATTTGATGCCACATCCAATGCAGAAAAACACATTGGAACACCAAACTTTGCAAGACATATTAATTTTTGGTATTTTACAAAACGCTGCAGTGAAAGTGTGGGAGGCAGAGCTTGAAAACATTGCTTTTGGGGATCTGTGTGGGTCTTCACCTGTCAAACTAGTGGTGACCCATGAGTTTCATAGAGGCAACACTCTATAATGGCTTTAACACTGCACTACAACTCTGGAGAACAGGATTTGAATCCTCTCTTAGTCATGAAAACCCTGTGGATGACCTTGGGCAAGTCATACTCTCTCAGTCCCAAAGGAAGACAAGGGCAAATCCCCTCTGAACAAATCGTGCCAAGAAAACCCTTTGGCAAAATTGCATGAAATTCATTGAAGTTGATGAGGCCTAGCAAATTACAGACTGGGGGCAGTGTTTCATGAAAGAAAAGCCCTTAGTAACTAAAGGGAAGAGTCAGAGAAGGATTCCCTCATCCAGTCTTTTTTGTATTCTATTTTTACATTGAAAATGATAAGCAAAATAGAGGTCTCTAGATAAAAGATTCATAAATTCTGGTTGAGTGTTGTAGTTTGGATGTTGTGATGAATTAAAAGGTTTTTGGGTTTTCTTTTTACAGTAGAGTCTCAATTATCCAACATAAATGAGTGGGCTGATAGATAGCTGAAAATGTTGGCTAATCCAGAGGGTGGGTTTGGGGGCCTGGCTGTGCCTGTCGCCTTCCCTGTTGCTATGCTTTGGCCCTTGTTTTGGGGCCTGCAGGTACTCTCCCTGCTCGCTGCCACCACCGCCACACTTGGGGGCATATTTGGGGGCGAGGCTTCACTTGCCCTTCTCTCCTTGCCCGTCGTGGCCACCATATTTGGGGGCATGTCTGAGGGTGCAGAAATGCCTACAGCCATGTCCCCAAGCAGTCGCGACATCAGATAATCTGGAATGCCAGATGACTCTATTGTATTTTGACTCCTGCTTAGCTGATTATACAAAATTGCAGAAACTTTTAAGTACTTCATCTTTTATGCATGGATGACACTTAGATTGTGAACAATAGATGAAAGTGGACACTATATACCTTGCATATATTGCATGCAACATGAGAAGTTTTTAAATGTGAGGTAGTTTTGAAAATGGATTTCTTTCCAGACCTTCCAATTGGTTGTATGACATAGTTGTGTTTTTCAAAAACACAGGATGTCAGTATAGGATTTGATGGAACCATAAACCGTACTCTCCTTTGCTATATAAGGCCAACTGGCAGCTTGTGGACCACATAGGGCCTCCTGTCCATCTTTGCCACTCTGACTTTCTTGTGTCTCCTGCTGGATTTCCCTCTGTGGCACTAAACATTTGCACTGTGGGAGGGCAAAAAACAACAACTGTATTTTACCTTTAAAGCAAGGTGTGCCCCACCTCTGAGATTCATAGAGTGACTGGCCCTTCCATGAGGCCACAGGAACAGTCATGCAATTATTTAGAAGCTGTTGTACTGCAACTCCCAGAGTTCCTTGCCATTAGCTAGGGCTGTTCCAACAAGGACTGTCCAATTCCCATCCCAAAACACTCTCTGACCAAGTACATACTGTGGGTACATAGGCTCTCTTCCTATATTTTTTACCTTGAAGGAAGAACATCCAAAGATGCAACATGTGGAAGTAGGGGATAGGACCAACAGACATGATCCATCCTGCCACATAAATTAGCATGGATAAAGAATCTCTAATTGCTCAAGTTGTTACAAATATCAAAAGACAATATTCCTCTCTCCCCCCCCCCCCAATTCATATTGACACTGAACACAATCAACAACACTTCCTCTCTTTAAGGTGGAAGTAATTGGTAGGCCAATTGCATGAATGCCAGAAATACTTTTTTTTAGCCAGAACAGGTGAAAGTCTTGATAAGGCAGGCACTGTTATCTCTCTGCATCCTCATGCTGCCTCAGAAAATAAATGTGTTTTCTTTAGAATTGTGACATTTCCTCCTTTTTTCCCTTCTCAGTTTGGTTTTTCTAAAGCCATACTGGTGCAACTTAAAAGTCAATGTCGATTTTTCTGATGCTCATGGAAATGTCTGACAGCTGCAGAGATACTGTCTGGTACATGATGTACTTCTATCTGTCCTGCTGCTTACATCTAGCATCTTGATCCATCAGTGGCTGCTACAAGGGTTAAGTGGAGAAATGCAAATTGTCCTAGAAAATATGTAATGTGTAACAATCAAGACAACAGCCAGAATAGTGTAATGGTTTGAGCGTTGGACTATGACTCCGGAAACCAGATTTTAAATCCCCACTCTGCCATGTAAACCTACTGGGTAACCTTTGGCAAGTCATTCTCTCTCAGCCTCAGAGGATAGCAGTGGCAAACCCAATCAAATCTTGTCAAGAAAACCCCATGATAGGGTCGCCACAAGTTGCAAACGACTTGAGGGCACACAACAATAGCCAACAATAATCAAGACAAACAAGAAAGAGAAACAGTGTCAGATTCTCATCTCATTCAACAAGCAGACTCACTGAAATCAATTGGAAATGTTAATCATGACCAAATTGAGCCTCATGAGTTTCAATACGCCTAGTTAAAATATAATAGAGACTTGTGCTACTGTAACTGTTATGCTTATGTAAGTATTTTCTGGACCGCTGCATTACATGATATCCAGAATCGCCTTGTGCAACAGTTACCATACAGTCCAATAATTGGCTATGAGAGGGAGGCTAGAAAGCATCTTCCACACTATCAACCAACATAGTGCTGTGGTTCTTACAAGTCCACTTATGGCAACCGTGTCATCTATTGCCAACATCCCACATCAGGGGTGACAACTGGGCAGCCTTTGTTGGAACTGCAAGTCCTAGCAGCACTAGGAAATGGCATGAAATGCTATGAGTTGCAGTCCAACAGCTTCCAAATGACTGCACGACTTCCAGTCCTGGTCCATCATTTATTGCCAGCGTTATGCTCTGCCAGTGTCAAATACCATCTCAGTTCGCATATGGAGCCTGCTAACCCTATATGAGCTGTACTTACTTGTGACTATAAGTACTGTACAATCCTTGATAGGTTTATTCAGATACTATTTCCACTGAGTGCAATGAGGCTTAGACCCAGGTGACTGGAATTATAGCCTTTAAAAATGTCCACATTCCCAACTTAAAAGAAATATGTTACAGATCACTGTATTGCTTTAATCTGTTGCTTCTCTTTTCTGGACTGGATTGGAGATAGCAGATACATCTTCAGCATAGCTGCTTGGGGGTGGGGTGTGTTGACAGACTTCTATCAGCCAGACAAGGAACTTCCATAAACTGGTGGTTCCAAGCAGTGGCTAATGGATTTCATGGCAGTGGGGACAGTGAACACGCTCCAGGGTTTCATCTGAACTTTAAAGGGCTCATCTGAGTTGCTGATCCAATTTCGGGGGCTGAATTCAGCACCTTGGACAGCTCAGACCATTACCCCTATGATGGACTGGGCAGCTCCCAGCAGCCACTGGTGGCTTCTATCTCCGATCTACAAAACTACTAATTTTCAACAACTCTATAGCAAAATGAGGATCTGCCACGTAAAATTGCAGAAGCTAAAACTGTCCATGTTCACTTGCTTCTCAGCAGTCAAAATACAGCAGTCAGCCCTCCCTGTCTACAGATTCCTCATCCACGGATTCAAACATCCACGGTTTGAAAATATTTTTAAAAATACATTCTAAAAAGCAAACCTTGACTTTGCCATTTTACATAAGTGACCTCATTTTACTAGCCCACTGTATTTAATGGGACTTGAGCATCCATGCATTTTGATATCCACAGGGGGTCCTGGAATGAAAGTAAAGCAGATACAAAGGGCCCATTGTAATAATACTCTTTCAGTTTACACAATCTTTTTCCAGTTGTGACCAGTATGTGCCAACAATAAGAATAGAAATACTCAGATTATATACATACACACACACACACACACACACACACACACACACAGAGTCCACATTATTTCCCATTGTTTCCTATGTCCTGTGTGCGTTTGTCTTTGTTTATCTTGCCCAAACAACACCAATCTACATACAAGAGGTAATCCCCATACTTGGGAGTAAGATCAGGTTATGCCGAAGAGGGTGCGGGATCTTGAGGGGAAAAAAAATGAATGGGCCATGGGGAACCCGAATGGTTCAAAGTGGGATGAGTACAAGTAGGTCTTGGTTTATGTTGTGGTGGCTTTCCTGGACTTGTGGTGTAAACTGAGACTGTTGTAAAAGGTGTCAAGCTAGTAAGAAATCAAATACATACTGAAAAGGGAGGAAATGGTGGAATGGAGAAGAATTGAAATCACTTACCCACTCTACCAGCACAACCCAGTAACACCACTTGATTTTTCTGGTGTGTAATTGTCTGACCTTAAAAGCTAAGCAGAGTCAGCCCTGGTTAGTACTTGGATGGGAGACCACCAATGAATACCAGGATTTTTAGGCTATATTTCAGAGGAAAGAACTGGCAAAACTACCTCTGAGTACTCCATAAGAAAACTTTATGAGATTCATGGGGTCCATAAGTTGACAGGTGACTTGAAGGCTCATGCACACACACACGTACACACAATTGCCTTTAAGGCAATAAGATACATGGCGGGGGGAGTAGATGTTAAGTGCTTTGGGTCTCCTTGGCAAGCAGGCGAGATGGATTACTCCATTCCAGATTAAGGAAATCAGAATGCAGAGATGCAAGCACTTTATGTGGATAAAGTCAAGCCTGCAACCTGTCCCTGTAATGGGCTGGAGTTCAAAAGTGTCAAATTGATTTTCTTTCTGGCTAGCTGCCGGATGCAATTTGAGAATCCAGATTCTGCTGCGAGTCAGAGAGAGCCAGGGCTTTGGGAATGAAGGAGACAAAAGTCTCCATTCAGTTTGGAGAAACAGAAAAGCAGTTTCACCTTTAAAAGACTATCCAGTAACTTCTGGAGAACTTTTACCGGCAGGAGAAGAAACGTGGGAATTTTTATTGTCAAGCCTGACATCAAAGAAAGCCTGGGATTCAACTCAGTGTGTAATTGTAAATCCAACCCGATCATTGTTTAAATGTGGGACGGAGCTTCTATTCTGTGTTGTAGAAATCAGTTCTATCCATAGAACACAGCTTAGAAAAATTCCCAATTGGCCACTGGAACCCTCCAGATATGTTGGATTGCAGTTCATATCATCCTCAGCCTCTATGTTTTATCTAGGAGAGATGGCAAACCTTCCAATTGTCCTGATTTGGCAGGAACAAACCCAATTAATCCTCTACCATCCCACTTTTTCAAGTGTTTTTTAAATGTCCCAGTTTCTCTCTCATCCTTCCCCCTTTGTTTTCAGCTTACTTCAATTGCTGCAAACAGAGTTCAAAGCACAGAAGTAGTTTGTGCTCAGTTAACACAGAAACAGGAGAGGAGAGGAGTGGTGGAATATTGTCCTTCCCAGTAAGCCTAGGCAAAAGCAAATTCCTAGCTTTTCTGATCTGCCTCAATAAATGTTGTGATCATAACTAAACTTTCATAGAATCATAGAATCGTAGAGTTGGAAGAGACCACAAGGGCCATCCAGTCCAACCCCCTGCCATGCAGGAACTCTCAATCAAAGCACCCCCAACAGATGGCCATCAAGCCTTTGTTTAAAGACCTTTGATGCTGTTTGGTTGTGTTTGTCCTAGTTTTCATCTGTGAGATGTTGGAGAGTATGGGAATTACACTCAACAGATGTGGGAGCCCCTCATAAAGGAAGGCTATCTCATTTGGTAAATACTCTCAGCTATGAATTGAAATGCAATAATTTGTCTGTGAGGCTCTAATAAACTTAATGTAATTTGCTATGCAGCAGTTTCTCCAAATTTTCCCTGGCCTTCTAATAGTATTGTTCCAGTTGCTGAAATCTTAACTAAGCAACTAGATTTGGAGCAGATGGATAGAAAAAGGGAAGGAAGGGGGGAAAGAGAAGAAAAACAGGGTTTTTAAAAGAAAATTGGAGAATCCAGGGAAAGAAAACTTGAAAACACCTGTTTTCAAGAGAGGAAGGTAGAGAGAAGAATCATTTCATAATGCCAAGATGGGTCTCTGTGTGGCTGAAGTAAGGGGTGTGTGTGTGTTTGCAGAATGACTAATATATACACATATGACCAATTAACCCTGCATAAATAACTCAGCTCAGTTTTGTACCCACAAAACACAGAAGATAAAACGCACAACATGCAACTGACAAACATGAGTTGGAAACCCAGAGCTTCAAAAAGTTAACTCACTTGGACAACCATTCCCAGAATCCCCCTCACCCAATATGACCACTGGGAAGGATAACATTTCCCCAAAAGTAACCTTTCCAAGCTCTGTTAATATGAACTGGCAAAAAAACCCCACCTCTGAGTATTCCTTGCATAAGAAAACTCTATGAAATTCATAGGGTGGCCATAAGTCATCAGGGAATTTGAAGACACATACACACCTGTTGCTGTTGTTGTATGCCTTCAAATTATTTCCAACTTACAACAACCCTAAGGCGAAGCTATTGTGGCTGAGCTGGGAATCAAACCCTGGCCTCCAGAGTCCTACTCTAATGTGTGTGTGAGAGAGGACCAGCATGGTGTAGTGGTTTGAAAGTTGGAATAGGACTCTGGAAACCACAGTTTGATTCCCAGCTCAGCCCTGGAACCCACTGAGCAAGTCACACTCTCTCATCCACAGGGAAAGGCCATGGCAAACCTTCTCTGAACAAATCTTGCCAAGAAAACCCCATGATAGGTTCGTCATAGGTTTATCATAACTTAGGAGTGACTGGAAGGCACACAACAACATCAACAGGTGTGTGTGTGCGCGCCTTCAAGTTGCCTGTTGATTTATGGCCACCCCATGAATCTCATAGAGTTTTCTTAGGCAAGCAATACTCAGAGGTGGTTTTTTGCCAGTTCCTTCCTCTGAAATATAGGCTACAGTGCCTGGTACTCCTTGGCAGCCTCCCATCCAAGTAATAACCAGGACTGATCCTGCTTAGCTTCCAAGATCAGATGGAGTCTGATGCCTTTAGGTATATTGGGAGCTGGATAATTTATTTTGGCCTCTGAAGGGTTGCTTCAAGGGTGTAAAGCCCCCACTTTGCTTGGCATTAGAAAGGAAGGTGAGAAGGACAGTGGAGGAACCCTGAAGAGAACAGCAGAGATCATTTTTTCAGCTTCTTTCCCATTCTGCCCTGATCTTGGGTGGGTCACTCTCTCTCAATTTCAGAGGATGGCAATTGCAAACCACCTCTGAAGAAACTTGTCAAGAAAGCCCTATGAGAGGTTCGCCTTAGGGTCGTCATAAGTCAGAAACAATTTGCAGGCACACAACAAGCCAGTGGAGAGTTGAAGAAGGGCTGGAAAATGTGTGGCTGGGGTCCTCGTCTGGTCCAGAAAGCAACAAAACTGAGGGGCTACAAAGCTCCTAGTGAGCCAAGCTGGTGTACTGGTCTAAGTGTTGGACTAGGGCTCTGGAGGCCAGGGTTCAAACCCCGCTTGGATGTGGAAAACCCACCTGGGTAAGACACACATTCTCAGCCTCAGAAGATAGCAAGGGCAAACCCCTTCTAAGGAAGCTGGCCAAGAAAAACCTGGGATAGGTTCACCCTGGGGTCCCAATAAGTCAAAAATGACTTGCAGGCACACAGTACCCTCTTCATTTTAGTCACACTCTCTCAGCCTCAGAGGCTAGCAAGGGCAAACCCCCTTTGAACAAACCCTGCCAAGAATACTCCATGATAAGGTTCCCTTAGGGGAGCCACTTAAGGCACACAACCACAACCACAACCAACCCACTTCCCCATTGGAAACCCAGCTGGAAAGAGACATAGCGCAGGTGTGGCAGCTCAAGGCTCAGGTTACAAGGCAAAGCCCTGGATCCCATCTGAGGGGATCCCCTTTTGGCCTCTCCCTAGAGCCCCAGGGATGGCTGGATCCCTTCCTCTGGGGCCTGGGTCCCATTTCCTAAAACACGCGAGCCTAGGAAACCCTTTCACACATTACGCACCTATATGCAAGGCTGGACTTAAGCTGGGAGCCAAACCCTTAGAAACACACACATCTACTACACACACGCATCTCCATACACAAACATACATCCACATCTACACACAAACATGCTACACACACACATCTCCATACACATGCATAAATACATCCACATACATACATCCACATCTACACACTGATACTACACACACACATCTACATACACATACATCCACATCTACATACATAAACATACATACATACACATACATCCAAATCTACACACACCCAACTACATACACAGGCATACATACACATCCATCTACACACACACACACACACACACACACTATACATACACATCTACATCTCCCCCCCAAAAAATGCCAGCCTCCTTTCCCCAATAGGAGCAAGTCCAGCAGGGCAGAAAACAGCAGCCCTGGCCGCATCTCCCATTATCCACAGAGTTTCCAAAGAAAAGCCAGGGAAAAGAGGATCTGGCCAAGAGGAGGGAAGGAATGATCTGCTCCAGGGGAATCCTTGAAGATCCAGGGGAAGCCAGTTTCTTAGCCTTGCCTTGCCAAGCTGCCTTTGTGAGTATTCCTCCCTCTCTCCCTCTCTCTCTTACCTCTTTTTTCCCCTTCTCCTTTTTCTTCAGCCACCAAAGCAGGTCGGGAGGAGGAAGGAGGTCCCGGAGAGGCCCCTAGCCCTCCAGCACGGCCAAGAGAACCGAACCAGCAGCTCCAGAAGGGAAAGGAAAGGAAGGGGGCCCAGCCTCCGAGCCGCCAACAAAGTCAAGCCCCAGCAACAGCAGCAGCAGAAGGAGCACAATCCGCACCAGGTTCCAAAGTGCCCGCCTCTGCCTCGCCTGGCTTGGCCTTCGCGGGTTCGTCGCGGTCAGGAGCGCCCTCCGGTGGAAGGTCCGAGGAAGGGCCGCGTGGTTCCCATCCAGACCCTCCTAAGCATTGCTTCTCTTTCCCCAGCTCCTTTGGTTGACCAATTATTATTATTATTATTATTAGTAGTAGTAGTAGTAGTAATAATAATAATAATAATAAGTAGAAGTAGAAGTAGTAGTAGTAGTTATAATATAATATATATTATATTATGTAATAATAATAATAATAAATTTTATTTGTATCCTGCCTCGATCCATAGGGAGAATACAGTAGCACAAATACATCAATAAAATACATAATGTATGTATAACCAACACTACATAATCCTCTAGAGTTTGGATCTTACACTTGGAAGAGACCCCAAGGACCATCCAGTTCCAACCCCCATTCTGCCATGCAGGAACTCACAATGAAAGCACCACCGACATAGGGTGGTTTTTTTGGGAGGGGGGGTTCGGTCTATGTGGCCATGTTCTAGAAGAGTTTTTTCCTGACGTTTCGCCTGCATCTGTGGCTAACATTTCCAGAGAAATGAAGATGCCAGCCACAGATACAGGTGAAACATCAGGAATAAACAGATTTCTGTAACGCGCTTTACATGGGGCAACCCTTGTACCAGACCCGGAAGCTTCAATTAGTGCAGAATATGGCTGCTAGGCTGGTTACTGGATGTTCCAGAGCCAGCCATATAACACCAGTCCTAAAAGATCTTCATTGGCTGCCTATTCGATTCTGGGCCGAATACAAGGTGTTGGTTATCACCTATAAAGCCCTAAATGGCTTGGGCCCAGGGTACTTGGAGGACCGCCTCTCCCCATGTAATCCGCCCCGCACACTCAGATCGGGTGAGAGACATCTTTTAAGAGTTCCAGACGCTAGATACGTTTCATCTCGGAGGGCCTTCTCTGTTGCAGCCCCACAGCTCTGGAACTCCCTCCCCAATGAGCTCCGTACTTCCACCTCCCTTGATATCTTTAAGAAGAACCTGAAAACTTATTTATTCCGCCAGGCTTTCTCCCTGTGAGCCTTGTTGTTATGCTTTTCCCCCTCACAATGTTTTGCTGTATTCCATTCTACACAACCACTTATATGGTTGTTTGTTGTTGTAATTGTTTTTATTGTATTTTGTAATACTGTTGGGGTATGGGACTGTGATGATTTTACCTGTTTTTATCCTTGTTGTACACCACTGTGATCCTTGGAACAGTGGTATAGAAATAAATTTTTATTATTATTTATTATTATTATATAAACTCTTTTAGAACACGAACACAGAGCTTGAAAAACCCTCAAAAAACTATGCATGCCAGCCATGAAAGCTTTTGACTTTCTGACAGATGGCCATCCAGCCTCTGTTTAAAGACCTCCAAGAAAGGAGACTCCACCACACTCTGAGGGAGTGTATTCCACTGTCGAACAGCTCTTACTGTCAGGAAGTTCCTCCTAATGTTGATCTGGAATCTCTTTTCCTGTAGCTTGCATCCACTGTTTCATAGTGTGGATGAGGCCTAAGTAGTCTCTAAGCAAGTTACAATGTGTAAGGCCCCAACAAGCTGGGTAATCATTTTAGTGACCTAAGGAAGGATGCAAGGTTGAGTCAACCTTGGAGTTCCTGAAGTTGAACTCCCAACCTTGTGGCTGCAATACTGGCTGCAGTACTGGCATTTAACCCCTGTGACATCAAGGCTCCTTGTACTTCCACACTACACTCTTTTTTGTTGTTAACTGCCCTCCAGTCAATCTCAACCCATGGCAACCCTGTGGGTGAGACATCTCCAAGACCTCCTGTCCTCCACTGCTCTCCTTAATTCCTTACAAAATCATATCCATGACCTCCTTAATAGAGTCCATCTATCTAGCATGCAGCCTTCCTCTCCTTCTGCTTCCTCTACCTTTCCTAGCATTATTGTTTTCTCCAATGAGTCATGCCTTCTCATGATGTGGCCAAAATACAACAGCCTTAGTCTAGTCATCTTGGCTTCCAGAGAGATTTTTGGTTTGATCTGTTCTAGGACCCATTTGTTTGACTTCTTGGCTGTCCAGCACCACATCTCAAATGAATTCATTTTCTTCCTATCCACTTTCTTAACTGTCCCGCTCTCCCCTTCATACATGGTAACCATGCGGCAGTAGGGAGATTTTCAAAGTCCAGGAAATTTAAAGTCCATTTGCATCTCAAGAGGGACCCCTCTTTTGCAATCCAATATGTCTCCATTCCAGTGAGTTCGCATGCCTCTTTCTAGGCAGAGATCAATGGATTTTTTAAGAAGTTTCCAAGTTTTTACAAATGGACTTTCAGTTTCTTGGGCTTTGAAAAACTCCATATTGCTGCATGGCCAGAAGGAGGAAAAGCCTGCCTGCAAAAGTTATCCTCCCCATCACAACATCTTTACTAAGGACTGAAATAACATGCAGGCATCTGACTAACATCTCCAATTGTTGTTTTTCCTCCTGTTTGGTTTGTAACATCTTGCCTGATGAAGAAGCCCATGGAGCTTTGAAAGCTTGCCTCAAGTATATTGTGCATTTCAGTTGGCCAATAAAGGTATCACTGATGGATTTTTGTTTGTCTTTGTTAAATGGCCAACACAGCTATCCCTGAATGTTTACTACTACACAAATAATTCATATTTTGGTGCTATATCTAAGGAGATGTCCTTCCCCTCTGCACAAGTATAGCACCATGACTCCATAGGTGCCAAGGCAACATCCTATGGAACTCTAGGATTTAAAGTTTTGGGATGGGTATTTATATTAACCCCCTCATCATGACACTGTTTTTCCATGTGGTGGGATTGTGTGCTACTGCAAAGCAAAAGGCTATGCTGATGGTAGCAGTGCTGCTAGCAGGGTCTCCCACGTCATATAGGTTTTTGCTGAGGAGCCAGATTAAATGTGCCAAACAGCTACTGAGCAGCAGTAGTAGTGGGGAGGTGACACTGGTGTAGAATCTCTCAGAGACAACGGCAGTGGCACCATAGCTATTATTTGTAAATATTGCAAAGAGAGGGGAACCAGGAAACCCCCTTTGAATGTCTTTTATCATTAAAGGTGCTCTGGTCAGGCCCCACCTAGAATATTGTGTCCAGTTCTGGGCACCCCAATTCAGAAAGGACATTGAGAAACTGGAGCTTGTCCAAAGGAGGGCGACAAAAATGGTGAAGGGTCTGGAAAATATGCCCTATGAGGAACGACTTAGGGAGCTGGGGATGTTTAGCCTGGAGAAAAGAAGGTTAAGAGGTGATATGATAGCCCTGTTTAAATATTTGAAAGGATGTCATATTGAGGAGGGAGCAAGCTTGTTTTCTGCTGCTCCAGAGAACAGGACCCGGAACAATGGATGCAAGCTACAGGAAAAGAGATTCCACCTGAACATTAGGAGGAATTTCCTGACAGTAAGGGCTGTTCAACAGTGGAATGCACTCCCTCGGAGGAGGGAGTCTCCTTCCTTGGAGGTCTTTAAACAGAGGCTGGATGGCCATCTGTCAGGGATGCTTTGATTTGGATTTCCTGCATGGCAGGGGGTTGGACTGGATGGCCCTGGTGGTCTCTTCCAACTCTACGATTCTATGATTCTATGATTCTATGAGACAATCCAAAAAGAAACTACAGATAATGCCAGAAGATGAAACTCCGATGACACTCAACCACCTACTGGAGCAGAGTAGAGGAAAACTATGTGTGGCTAATGATGCAAATGGACTCAAGCTGAAAGGATGTTTGGCTGTTGACATGCACATGAGATGTGAGAAGCATGAATCAGGGGAAGCTAGTCATTAGAAAATAAGAAACATTGCAATCTGGCTTCTCAAATTTTAACGGATGCCTTGAGCTAAGCCCACAACCAGAGGAATGAGCAAACTGGGGGTGGAAAATTTCACAGGTAAAGAGAGATCTACTGAGTCCTGCTAACAGAACACTGTCTGAGACCCCTTGGGAAAGGTATTTCTGGGAATACATTTCCCAGCCAGCATAGCCGCTGGAGGATTCTAGAAGTTCTATTCTAAAAAGTACCCAAACTTTGTCTGGAGGCAGCCATATCTGAAACTTTCTCCATGTGAATCATACACTCTACCATTTAGCTGCAGTTCATCTCTTCCTGTTTGGTGGCAGTCGATTCCACCAGGCAACCACTTGTTGAATATGTTTTGTCTGTCCTGAAACTACAACCAGTCTACTTTGTGTTCCTTCTTTCTCTGACGTGGTATTATAAGTAAAGTAGAAAGGTTTGAGTCATAAGCATGATTCATTCATTTTCCACTATCTCTGTAACCCTAAGAGCCATAAACACAGTAGCCTTTTCTCATAGGAAAGATGTTCCAATACTTTGATCATTTCAAGCTAAAATCATACCTTCATTTTTTTTCAGAATAACTTTTACAGACCTCCAAAAGTGTTACTGCTGAGTAGATGTGCATAAGATTATGTTTGCTGGGGACCACCTACAATGGTAGGATAAACACACACACACACACATGGGATTGTGGAACACAGAAACTGCTATAACAAATACACACCAGTTATACAAACAGGCTCACACATACACAACATTTCTATTTCAAACTGGAATATCTTCCAACACTGGCCCAGCATTTGAACCAAAAGGTAGATAACATGTTTTTGGCCTACAGTTCCCATCAGCCTTAGCTGGCATAGCCAATAGTGGAGGATTATGGGAGGTGAACTGCAAAAGCATATGGAAGGCCACAGTTAACCACCTGAGTCTGAATACTTTGCTGCCCTGGCTCTCAGTAGCCCTAGTCTGAGATGTCAGCACACTCGGCTGTTTCAGTCAAACTAGATGGCATGAGACTAGAGACAGATCACTTGACTGACTCATTATAAGACAGCTTCCTAGGCAATAGGGTTGCCACTAATTAATACCATTAAGGGAGAGGTGTTTGTTGTGGTTATTTGCCTTCAAAGTGGACTTCAATTTATGGTAACCCTTTAACTGGATTTTCTTGGCAAGATTTCTTTAGAGGAGGTTCACCATTGCCTTTCTCTTAAAGTGAGAAAGTGTATTTTGCCCAAAATCACTCAGTGGGTTTCCATAGCTCAATGGGGATTTGAACCCCAGAGTCCTAGGCTGAATCTGCACTGCAGAAATAATCCAGTTTGACACTGCTTTAACTGTTATGACTCCATGCAATATAATCCTGGGATTTATAAGATATTTAGCTTTCTCTGTTAGAAATTACAAACCCCATAGCATGGAGGCATGGCAAATTAAAGTAATGTCAACCTGCATTACAGTTGGCCCTCCACATCTGCAGCTTTGACTTTTACAGATTTGATTATTTGCAGTTTTTATTAATCTCTGGTTCCTCCAGTGCAAGTCTGCCAAAAATTGATAAGAATTGTGCTGGAGAAACTATTAGTTCCTAGAGAAAACACTTCTCTAGGCATTTGTAGGTTCTCCAGCATGATTCTCTGATCAACTTCTGACAGATATTGATCATAGAGTTGCACTGGAGGACCTGGAGATTCCTAGAGTGGTGTTGTTGTTTTTTTTTTTTTTTAGTTTTTATTGAAAATTAAAAACACACAACAACAATAACAAATGTATCTCGGTACAAACTCACTAATCCTTATATCGCGTTGTACATCTAGAGGAGATTGGACAGAGCAGAGATCTAGAAAGGGTTGCGTAACCCAAGGTGGAGGGTATACCTGTACAGATATATATACATATGTATATTTACATGTTTGAGAGGTGGGTCTTTCTCTATTCCCTTGAGGTTTAGATATCGTATCTTATCTTCTTTTTTTAGTGTTTTGTTTCCCCTTTACCTCTTGTCTTCCCTTGTATCCCTTCTTATGCCTTCTGTTATAATTGATCTCCTTCCTGCTATTACCTTCTACTTTTTCATCCTCTCCCTAGATCCCTTCTTCTCTTCCTCCCATCTAATTACCTTCATCCCTCCTCTTCTCTCCAATCTTTACTACATACACTCACCTTCCAACACCTACTTTACCTTCATTCATTCTTTCTCTTCCCTCTTCCACTCTTCCACCATCTCTCATCCCATTCTTACCAGACTTCTCTCTCTGATTCTATTAGGTATAATTGTTTTGTTTCCCACCCTTTTGAGATTACTTCAAATTTGTGATATCATTGTTGTTTTCCTTTCAGAAGTCCATCTACAGCGATAATATTTCTAAATTTTCTCTTTCCGCTTATTCTTGATCTTACTGCTATCTATTTATTAATCCTATACGTAATTCATTTTAAACCCCTCTATTGTCTTTTATTATTTTAAGTCATCAAGATTTTTCATTTCGTCTTAACTCTCCAACTCTTATAATCTAGTAGAAATGATATGCGTACTTTACTATTTTATTTATTACTATTATTTACAAAAGCTAATTCTTGCTATCTTTCCCCATTCCTTATTCAAACATTCTAAAACTTTCGCCCATTCTGCATTTACTTCCTCTAGAGATTGATTTCTGAGCAATTGTGTCATTTTGTCCATTTCTATTGCATCGTAAACTTTCATTAGCCAGTCTTTTTTACTTGGGATCTTTTTCCCTTTCCATTTTTGCGTTAGAGCCAATCTCGCCATTGATATTAAATAATACAAAACCTTCCCATGTCTTCTGTCTACCTCCTCTTCCCACATATTTAATAGAAAGGTTTCAGGGAGAAATGTGATTTTTGTTGGTAGAATCAGGTTTATCGTTTCATATACCTTTTTCCAGAAATTTTTAACTAATTTACATGACCAGAGACAGTGCTATAAAGTTCCGGGTTCTTTTTGGCATTTCCAACATAAATTGTTTGTTGATTTATAAATCTTAGATATCTTTTCTGGCGTTAGGTACCAGCGGAAAAAGGTTTTGTAGTAGCTTTCTCTCAAATTGTATGAGGCCAAATATTTTAGTCTCTTTTTCCATACCGCTTCCCATCTATCTAAATTCAGAGGGTAACCAATATTTTTTGCCCATTGTATCATATTTTCTTTTATTACTTCTTCTTCTTGTTGCCAACCAAGCAATAATTTGTAAAATTCTGATATCCATTTTGGGTTTTCTTTTTCTATTATTTTCCCAAATTCATTTGGTTTGACCTCAAAATTTGCTATTTTGGAATCCACTTTGAATCTTTCTCTTATCTGCCAATATCTAAACCCCTAGAGTGGTGTTCTCAGGTAAAAAGAATAGGTTTTTTATTTGCAATTTCCCCACAATCGTGGGGGTCCTTCATTCCTAACCCCAGCAAATGTGGAGGGACCACTGTATTTCCGTAGGACAAATTCAGCTGTAGTCCAACCACAACAAAGGTATGCAAGGGAATCAATCCCACTGAACACACTGAGAGTTTCTTCTGTGTAAATACGTATAAGCTTGGACTGAAAGAACACTTGACTTGATTGCATTTCCTTCTGATTGAGGAAAACTGTTTTTGTGCTGTTATAACAATATACTGTATACATAAACAGCATGGAAAGTAATTATTTGATGCATAATTAAATCCCTGATTTCATCCAATTTGGAAACTAAGCAGAGTTTGGTCTGGTTAATGGTTGAATGAGGGACGCCCAAGGAATTCCAGGAACATCCAGGAAGGAACCTTACCTGAAAACTTGGAGAGCTAATGCCATGTTGTTGTTGTTGCTGTTGTTGTTGTGGGCCTTCAAATTGTTTCTGACCTAGGTGACCCCAAGGTGAACCTATCATGGTATTTTCTTGGCAAGTTTCTTAGAGGGGCTTTTGCAATTGCCACCCTCTGAGGCTGATAGATTGTGACTTACCCAAGGTCACCCAGTGATAGTTTTTGTGGGTTTTTCTGGCTATGTGGCCATGTTCTAGAAGAGTTTATTCTGGATGAATCACCAGCATCTGTGGCTATCATTTTCAGAGAATGTCAGTAAGTTTCCATGGCTGAGCAGGAATTTGAACCCTGGTCTCCAAAGCCATAGTCCAGTGCTCAAACCACTACACCACACTGGCTCTCAGAGCTGACCATACTAGGCTAAATTCAGCTTTCTGTGTTCCTTTGAGGATAGCTATAGACTGGGAGAGGGGAACTGAGATTTTTGAGGAACATTTCCTGTTCCCAAGGGATGGGAACCTGTGGTCCTCTTGAAATTCCTGAACTGCAACTCCCAGCCTTCTTTACCATCTGGCTAGAACTTCTGGGAGTTGCACTCCAACAACATCAGAAGATATCTGTAGAATTTTTCTCCAGAAACACATTTCAGATGACTTGATGTTCACCCTATCAGCTTTCTTCATTGTCCAGCTTTTATATCCCATGTGCATCCACACTTATGGAAATTGAAAATACTAAGGCGTGGATCATTCTGCTACATACCCATTATCAGTGGAATGAGATCTGTGTGACTAAAGCAACCTTGTAGATACACCTAGTGAAGTTACTAGCCTGCAAAAATGTTTACTACTCTGTTGGAGATGGAAAGAGGAGAGACAATGAGAGTGATAAGCTTCCTGAAACACCCAAGAGCAAGTTTCAAGTGTGTCTGTGTGTGTGTTCATTTTTTAAGTTGATGTACATAGCAGTAAAACCATCATATCTGAGGCAACAGCTGCAAGGATTAAAAACAAATCAGGAACAATAGATTATGTTCTCCCAACCAGGAGGGAGGGAGGGTAGCAAGTGGCAAGAACATAACATATATTAGATGTGACAGAAGACCAATCAAGCTTCTGTCATGAAAGGGAGTCTCTCCTCTCTGCCAGCACTGGCCAGTTCTTTGCACGACAAGAGCCATTTTCAATTAACTCCTCTCATTTTATGGCTACAGAGCTGGTGTACCAGTCTGGAGAGGAATTCAAAAACACTGCTTAATAAATGGAAATTTCCCTTTCAACTAATCTGAATCTCTGGAAGGAGGGAGGGATGGAAGGACGGTAGTGACAGTAGTAGTTCTGGAGTGTGAACGTGTTGCTTTGATATGATCTAACCTTGGAAATATTCTCCCTTTCAATTCTGCAGATGCAGTAAGTTCAATAAAGTTGCACATTTATTGCAGCTGCAGCCCTGATATATTTCCTGTTTTAGCAAGAGGAGAAAGCATGTGTGAAGGGAGCATATCCCTGGATATGTCTGGTTCCAATAGAAACAGTGGAAAACTCACGGCTGGTGAGGAAGAGGAGGCCGCCTTTGAAAGTTGTGATTTTAACATCATGTTGTTGTTGTGCACCTTCAAGTCATTTCCTGCTTATGACGACCCTAAGGCAAACCTATTATGGGATTTTCTTCATTGCTTTTCCCTGAGGCTGAAAGCATGTGACTTGCTGAAAAAGCAACACATTATTAGTGATTTAATGTATCGCATTGTGTTCTTGTATTTTTTTTCTCCTGCCAGGAGAGAGGAAGAACCACTTGTAGAATATTCTCCCTTCAAAATCTGTTAAATGAACTGATGGAAGACCTGAACAAAGAAGCTTAGGGCAAGAGAGGCTTGGAGGTTTCTCATGCACAGGGTAGCCTTGAGTCGAAATTGACTCAAAGGCAGCTAACAAAAACAACAACAGGCTGACCCTAATAAAAGCAACAGAATGAGGGTGGAGCAAGTCTGTGGAATGTCA
This sequence comes from Sceloporus undulatus, assembly GCF_019175285.1. Lineage (NCBI taxonomy): Eukaryota > Metazoa > Chordata > Lepidosauria > Squamata > Phrynosomatidae > Sceloporus > Sceloporus undulatus. The sequence continues at coordinate 16,716,657 of NC_056526.1, read as the reverse complement.
ACAAAACAGGGTTGCTAGCAGTCTGCAGTCCCACCCCATTAGTCCCTGTCATGGAAGTAGGAAGAGGGTCCAATAAGGAGCACAGTGGTGGTGGCTCATCCTCTTTTTTCTCTAATGCCCCCCACATTGCTGAAAGAGAAGGAGATAATATGAGATGGAGCCTGGTGATTATTTTGAATGCCTACTGGAGGAAAAATATTGTTGAAAGGGTGGCTAAAAAAAATCACCTGTGCCACATATCATGGAGGGTGCATGTGCCGACATGGGAGAGAGTATCAGATCACAAGCACTGATGAGTGGCACCATGGCAGCCTGTAGAGTGGGCCCTCCTTGGGCAGCTGGGCAGTAGGAGACCTGCTTTTGCTTCTTGCTCTTTGGCCACTGGCCCTTAACCTCCCCTTACTATGCAGGGGGAGTCACATTTTGAACACTCCTGCATTTGAATAAGAACCATACAATACAGGGAAAGTTTTGATCCCATGTTGTTGTCTGCTAAGCTAATGTTGTAGATGGTATGGAGTTTTTCAAGATGAGAAAAGTATGCATAAATGGTATCCCCTAAACTCTGGTCTGAAGTGAAACAAGCTATTTCTATCACCTCTACACTCAAATAATTTCTCATTCTGCTGGTGAGGCGATTCCCCTCTTGTGTAAAGGAGAAAAGGGGAAGGAGCAAGAGGGAATTTCAGAAACCTCCCTTTTTGATAGGACCAGCCCTTCCATTAGGGACAGTGTATCAATTGCTTCAGGCAGCTGATGCTGTGCAGTAGCAGAAAGATACAGGAGGAAGGAGTTGTGTATGATACAGCTTGCCCGCAGCCAGTTAAGCTGGTCTATGCTACCTTCAGGTGGAGGCAGAAAGTAATGAAGTAATGAAGAAAATTCAACTGCCATGCCATTCTAGGTGGGCTGTTGCTGCCGCTATGGTGTGTATTTTCCACAAAATACCTGCCTTAGGAAGAGAATGCTAAAATCCCAAGCATATTAAAGTTGATTATTTTCATGACCCAGCTCACCTATACTCACATACATAACTATATGCCCCATGAAATTCAACAGTTCTTACTCCCAGATAAATTCACCTAGGATTGGTATTATTATCATCTCTTTGCAGTACAGCTTATATGTTGCTTATAATGAAAATATAAAATTAAAGAGGCAGGGTTTTTCAGTTGTGGCCCTCCCTGAAGAGGGCTAATGTAAGGCAAAGGATCATTACACATACCTAGCAGGAAGCTTTCAGATAATCTCAACATACCCAACTAGGACCTAGTTAAGCCAAGCCTTTTTTCTGTAGCTTATTTAGTACCTCTTGTGATAAACCAGAGCATGTTCAGTACTGAAGAAGAAAATTCAGAATATATTAAAGGTTCTAGGAGAATGGCAGGAGCTGATTGATTCAAATCACAGCAATGGATCTAACATTACTCAGGAAATAAAACCCTCACATTTACTCATCTTGATGTCTCAGGAGAGCAATTTGCCAGCTCTTTTATTCTCATTTGTACATGCCTGGGAGTTTAATTATATTGTACTGACCTTATTCTAGCTCTATTCATCATCATCCAGCTTCTTTCAGTGTGTAATACAGGCCTGTGTTTCTTTGTATAATTTTGTATATTTCTCTCTAGGAGAAAGGCAACTATCTAATGCCCTGTTGCATATGAAATTAGCAATGAAGTAATTGCTTAGCACAATGCTGATTAATTTAAAAATCACAGATTAAAATGTGCATTTTAAAAACAGCTTTTAATTAGAGGCATCTTTTGTAGAGAGATTAAAGGGAGCAAAGGGCATTGTTAGAAATAATATGTGAGCATCTTTTAATTCAGACAATGATCAATCTAGAGCAATGGTAGGACTCACATGGCCTTCCAGGCCTTGATGAACTGCAACTCCCATGATTCCTCATCATAGATTACGTGGGCTAAGGTTGCTGGGACTTGCAAACATTTACCCAAAATGCTAGGGTCTTGGAAAGGCACCCACAATTGTAGTCAACATTCTCTGAAGATGCCAGCCACAGATGCTGGTGAAACGTCAGGAATAAATTCTTCTAGAACATGGCCACATAGCCCAACCCCCCCCCCCCCCCCCCAAAAAAAAAATTATGGATGCTGGCCATGAAAGCCTTTGACTCCACCTTTGAGTTCACATTACACAGTGGGTTTCCATGGCTGTACAGTGATTTGAAACCAAAGTCTCTCAGAGTCTTAGTCCAACACTCAAACCACTATACCACATTGTCATCAAATTACTAACCTATACTAAATAATTTAAAGTGTTTACCTGCTGTGTGTTGTGTTATTTTATAAGCAAATCCACATGGGGGATTACAGAGTCACCAGTCATGGTGTATTCTAATGCAATCAAAATGAAGACTGTATTGCAAACTCATCATTTGTGTGGCAATATCTTCAAGTTTTTTTTTTAAATGAAGTGTTGGAGGAAAAGTAAGATATCAGGTGCCAAAAAGAGACAGGGAGAGAGACAGAGAGAACAAAACAAAGACTGTTAGAGAATATCAGTTGGAAGTAGAGGGAATTTGAAAAGTAAACTCCCTCCCTATTGAAGAAGTCAGACAAAATTACACCTTCCATAGATATTAAGGAAGGAGATAAATTAATTCTTATTGAAGGAGATCTCCCCTCCCCATGATCTGCTGCTTTCTGTTTCTTTTCCATCTAGTGAACTGCTAATTTATTCACCCTATCGTTTCCAGCTATCTCATTAACTCCTGACTTAGTGCATGGGGTTAAGTCAACAAGGAGATGAAAGGTGCCCACCTTAATCCCTTTAATCTTCTGAGAAGGTTTAACAGAGAAAACAATATCTTGGGAACAGGTTTAGATTAAAAGAGGCTGTCAGGATGTTAGATAGCAATAATATTTTGGAAAGAAAGGAAATACTTTGGAGTTTTATCGGCCACAAAAATCTGAAACTTAAACAGTTGTTGAAAATGCTTTTTAGGCTAATAAGTGATGGTTTCTGCTGAATAATTGTGTGTGTGTGTGTGTGTGTGTGTGTGTGTGTGATATGTGTATATGTATATATATTTATTAAGCATAAACCATAAATATAAAAGAGGTTTTGGCCCAGGATGCAGACTGATAACTGAAAACATGCAGGGGTAGCTGTGTTGGCCATTTAACAAATGTAAACAAAAATCCATCAGTAATACCTTTATTGGTCAATCAAAATGCACAATATACTTGTTGCAAGTTTTCAAAGCTTGCATGGAGCTTCAAAAGCTTGCAAAGCTTGCATAAAGTATGTTGTGTATTTTGGTTGGCCAATAAAGGTATCACTGATGGATTTTTGTTTGCATTGATAATTTGATAAGTTACTCTTTCTTTTTTGTGGCAACACAAAAAAGTGCAGGTTTGAGTGCCAAATTTTAAGATTTACAATTTAAAATGTGGTTATCAGTTACAACTGTCTTCGTACCAACCATTTGAACAAATTTTATTATATGTTTATTTTGCATTTTATGTAGGACAATATTTTGCTTAAATCCATCTAAGAAAAATAGTTCTTAAGGAAACTTTGAATTTGATCCATTTTCTAGTCCCAACTGTTGTAGACCGGTTGAAGCAACTGCTGAGTGGTAAATTAACTCTTAAATCTTATAAATCCCAGTCATAGAATCATAGAAGAGTTGGAAGAGACCACAAGGGCCATCCAGCCCAACCCTCTGCTGTGCAAGAATACACAATGAAAGCACTTCCAAGAGATGACCATCCAGCCTCTGTTTGAAAAACTCCAAACAAGGACTCTCCACCACTCTCCAAGGCAGCATGCCAGGCTTTTGAGGAAAACCTGAACTGGGAAGATTATCACACAGGGAAAAGGATGGAAACAAAGTGGATCACTCCTGTCCTTATCACACGATCACCCAAAGATTATCATACGACATCGCACTTATCCTGTCACTATCACACGATCACCCATAGATTATCATACGACATCATGCTTATCCTCTCGTTATCCCATCAATGAAATAGAATTGTCTTGTCATTTTTCATTAACAGATGTTTTCGTTAATGAAAACTGATGGAACAATTGTACTTCATTGATAGGATAATTACGGGATAAGCGCAACAATAATTACAGGATAAGTGTGTGATAATCTTTTGGGTGATCAAATGATAAGAATGGGATATGGATGGGAGCGAATTGCTTTGCTCCCGTCCTTATCCTCCGTGTGATAATCTCCTGGGTCCAAGAAACCTAAAGATGAGAGTTGAGCTGAAAAGTCTTCTGCACTCAAGGGCACTGAAATTAAATGTTAAAGGGCAAGCCCTACCTTTAGGCAAGTGAGGCACTGTTGGTGAGATGTTGAACAATAGACGTGCATGTCAGGCAGTCTGCCCCCTAAACTAGCTTACTGCTCACAGGTTCAGTAGAAGATGCTGTTCTATCACCAGTGTAGAATTAAAATTCAGCTACCAGTATAATTGGCTTTTTCTCATAGAAAGAAAAGTGGTGCCACCTGGCCCTTTTCAAACAAAACATCTGGGGCCAGTGTTAGGTTCTTAACCTTGATTGAGAACCCATAGGGCATAAGTGACACACTTACATGCAGCTTGATCCCACTGGTTTTGCAGGACCTTGGATAGCTCCATAGGGACAGCTTGCTCAATTGGCACTCAAGCCTTTCCTCCCTGTTGGGCCAGACTCGTCTTCCCAGACTCCATCGCTTTCTTGAAAAATAGAGTAGTCCTTAAAATGGTAGTTCTCTGTAGGCCTAGACCCTAGTACCCCATTGTCTTTCAGTCAGCTTTCAAGTTGTTAGTTGCCTGTACCCGTAGTTGTGCCCTGGGGAGCATTGAGACTGCTGACATGCAGTTCCTCAGAGAAATCTGCATCCGAGGAAAGTGACTCTAGTGGTCTCAATTAATGGGTTTTTTACTGGTCAACAAAAAAATTGGTTTCATTACCGAAGCCTGAGGAGGCATTCAGTTTTGCTGCTGGCCTCCTGATGCAGCCAATTCCTTCCATTCCATATTGGAATCAGAGCCAGGAAAGGTTAGGGGTTTGACTACAGCTCCCAGAATGGCCATGCTGGCTGGGGATCTTGGGAGTTATGTTCCAAAAAAGATTCCTTTTTCCTGTCTCTGGTGAGGGTACTTGGCTGCAGTTCTACATTGGGAATGTGACATTGTAGTTTATCAAACGGGAGGAATTTCTCTTAAATTCGAATGAAAAGAAAGTGGGGCCAGAACTCATTCACTTAAAGTCGCTAGTTTCGCGCAATTACGGGAATATGCATTGCATTCGAACTGGCTCCCCATTGCCCGAAAATAGCATGCCATTGCCCGATTTGCGTGTGGCAGTCTATCACACAATAATGTGAAACCCCATGATTGCACTCAGACTGACTTTCCATTGCCCGAATTTGTGTGTAGTGGGTTATCATGCAATAACATTAAACTCCATGATTGTGTTTGGATTGTCATCGGATTATACTTCCAATTCCCCTTGTCTGATAAACTCCTATGCCTTCAAAATGGTGGGTCTCATATATAGATTTTTAAAAGACTTCCTCTAATGAATAGAAACCCTTGATGAGTACATGAAGCTTTCTCATCACTACAAAACCCCTTCCAACAACCCAGTTATTTTGAACAGGGCCAGAGACATCTTGTTCCTGCATCAGTTCAAAATCACATTCTCATGACACTAAGATCATGGGAAACAGTTTATTTTCCTGGAAATTCAACACAAAACATTGGTACCAGCCAATAACATTGTCAAGTACTGAATATGAACAGTCTCTGGGGATTCTTTGGAACACTTTAGCCTTGGCTTATCTGTTGGAGACAATCTGGGCTATTAAGTCGATTAGCATAGCCAAATTTCAGGGTAACTGTTGTACATTCTTTCCATTACCAAAAATAGTCCATTCTGCTTTTCACTGAGGAGAAAAGAAGGCATTCGTTAATTTACCTTTTCAACTTAATGCAGACAACCAAAGGCAGAAATTCTTTTATACTTTTTTTTAATGTGTTCACATGCTTCCATGCTATTTGCTACTCCATTTGGGACCTGTCATCTCAGGATTCACACAGCATGATCTTCTAGACAAATATTTGAGGTAGCAAAGTGTTGTCTCAAATTATCCACTTTATTATACCAGGCTACAGTATCATATCTTCTGAGTTTTGAAAAGTTACTTCTTTGGACTATAGCTCCCTGAATATCATAACTGGTCATACATGGGGAAGGAAGAACAGGATTCTGAGAACTACAGTCCAAAAAGACTAAAGTCCAGATGTATCTATGCTCTGAAGACATGGTGGCTAGTTAATCCCATCATGACATTAGCTAGTATGTAGCCTTTATGATACACATTTCCTCTATCTCCTGAGCTTCTGGACCAACTTCCTTTCCAAAGAGGCCTCCTTTCTGTTCTCCAACTACTGACCTGGAAATCAAACATTATTTTAACTGATGGCCCCAGCTATTCTCTATATCCCTCCATAGCTGGTGCTAAGTCTCATCTTGCTTCACCTCATGCTATTTTTCACTCATTTTCTTCCACAACTACTTGCCCTAGACCTGGGCAGGGGATTCATACAGCCCTACAGATGTTGTTGGACTGCTATTTCTAGCATTCATCTCTATTTCCTATGCTGGCTAGAGCTACTGAGACTTGCAACCCAACAACATTTGGGGGACTGTAGGATTTTCTCACCACCTTGGAAAAGTACCCTTCTTGGGACTACAACTCCCAGAATTCACTAACCAGCCTGGGCAAAATAGCCAAAGGGATGAGTGATTTTCAGCAGTACCGTAATTGAATGTGGGGCCCTAATGGATGCTTGAAACACTTTCCAGTGCAGGACCTACACAGCTATTTTCTCTCCAAAATAAAAAAAAGTGATCAGGTTAAGTACACTCATTGAAACACATGAACTATGGCCAATATAGCCTGGCTCTGAGTTTCACTCAGCTGGGAAGGAAAGCAAGTAAATTTTTAAGACTCCTTGCATCTATAGTAAAATCAACTGGAGAAGTGATTGCATCAATGGCTGAATGCCAACTACTGTCAACGATATGAGGACATTGCCTTTCATTTGTTGCTCGTAAGAGAGAACAAGTTTATTTGTCATGGTGCCTGGATCTGTGAGCATTTCTCTTGTATACAGTAAATTCATGCTCATGGGAATCTCCTTGAACTGTTTTCTTTCTCCACACATTAGGTCGCTCTTTAGAAATCCAGTGTGTCATCAGTTCTGCACCAGTGTATTAGATAATATGTGACCTGCAGGGTCAACAAACATATCCAAAAGCTCAAGAACAGCTGCAAGGCTTTGGGGCAGATGCCAATAAACATGGAGATACTTTTTTTTCCCTAGAGAAGAAAGGAAAGGAAAACTCTCTTTTGTTCAAATTGAAAATAGATTGGTCTCTAGGAGAAAAAAATGCCTCATTATAACTAACATTTATTGTGAGAGACAGCCATTTTCTTGGAAGAATATATTCTTCTGCAAATATAGATAAAGCACAAGATTCTCCCTCTGCAAAGGCAACCACTTGATTTAGAAGGCTGGGGCATTTAGCCATAAGTCAACTTTTGCCCATAGATGTCTCAGCCTGCTGCTTCCAAGTAGACCTGTTTGTGGGTTGGCATATTAGTTCGACTTTTTAATGACAACATGCAAATGATCTTGCATCCAGGCCATTTCTCATCAGGGCATTTTTATTTCTTCCTTCAAGGAGTACTACTGTCAGATGTCAGAAGTTTTGAATTGAGTTTTGAAGTCTTGTAAGTCCAATTTTGATTCCTGGATCCTGAACAACCAGTGGTCTACTGCTCAAAGACAGCATGGTCCAGGATGCTAGCAAGTTAACTTCAAAATATCCTGCTTCTGGGTCCATTAGGTGGCACCAGTAAGGTCTTGCTGACTGGAATATGTCAATCTGATCTGATCTGCTATACTCCTTCAGATTGAAAAAAAAATGAGGGTGGTCACATAGCAATTCTGCTGGGTAGAAGTCAGTTTGGTTTCCTAATAGTCAGAAAAACTCATCAGGAAGAACAATAGACCAGGAAGAATCTTGTACAAATTTCTTCCTGTATTCTAACATCACAAAGTGTTGCAGAGGAAAAATTCTGTATATAAAAAACATGTGTGTGTATGTTTTCACACACACAATTTTCTGGGCAGAAAACACTATGCTTTTTTCTGCATAGGAAACACCAAAAAAAGCACATATTTTTCTACACAGAACAATTCCTAGAAAATCATGTTGGGATGTTTGAACATGGGGAGAATACTGTAGATAAAGGAATATTCATTTTGTTGTGCAGTGGGGAGAAAACTACCAAAGTTATGCAGCCTTGTATGTGAGGATGAACTAAGTTAGGGTTTACATTCTTACTATGTGGCCCAGGGAACCCTTCTCCCAACATTTTTCTTTAAAAACAGGAGAATTCTAACTCATGCAGTTTCCACAGGATGTGAGGCTCAGGTAAAACAAGACACAGGCCTCAGCTGCATCCAAACCACTTTTCCTGAACCTGAATGTTGTCTTCCAGTCATTTATGAGTCCATTAGGAAGAGGAAGTGCAACACGTGGGGACTCAGAAAATTGGTCGAAATTCAGCAGGGCAAATTGTGGACTCCATGTGGCTATCTCTATGCCTGCACTACCCCTATTCAGCCATGGGATATAGTGATGTTTAACTTATTGCAGGACAGGCCAAATAACCACCTGTTCACACCAGTGTCTCCCACACAACAGGGTTGGCAAATCTACTCTATGTTTTAGTCCAAACTTTAAAGGAAGGATATCCAAGGAGCTCACCCTACTTGGGGGATAGAACTAAGCAGCATGGATAATGGTTTTAAATTCCAAACTAAACACCCCCAGAGACATCAGAGCCACTTCTCCTCCATGCAGCTACTACCTGTAAACGTTGCAGAACAAAAGTGAACATCCCCATAGCTGGCCAGATGTATTTGGTTGAGATAGAAAAAAAACCTCAAGCATATTTGAAAAATGTTTTTTTTAAAAAAAACAACATGTTTTTTGAGCATCACGAAACTCCAGTGAGAAGAATCTTGGGCTGTAGTTTGGGATTTATTCTGTGCAAAGTTAGCATGTGGTTGTTTTGCACAGGAAAGCAGTTTTCTGCACAGAAAATACTCTTTCCTGTGCAAAACTTCCATGCATCAATTTTGCACAGAATAAGCCCCAAATTGTGTATAGGCTTTTAAATCTGGGTGGTTTTTAAAGACCTTCTTACAGCAGGAAGAAAAGTGCCAAAATTATTTGTTACTTCTTTTGAGGAGAAAATTAATGAAGAATTACATCTCAAATATTGGCTAAGCCTACTCTGGAATTCATAATGCTCTGTTAAAATCGATGTTACTCCCACAGTTTTGCTCAACATTATTGTTTTAAAACTCGCTCCCTCTTCTCAGACCCATGGAGAAAGATAAACAAGTTCTCATTGCTGATTAATGGCTCCAATCTGTTTTAATGATTGTAATTCCCTAGCTCCATCTTCTGTAACTTTCCACCCCCACAACTGCTTAATTCCATAGGAGTAATTGCTATTCCATGCAGATCTCTTTGGATGTATACTCACAAAAGTGTTCTTGTGTTTCCTGGTGTAGCTTTTCTAAAATAAACTGACCATGTCATATTTTAGCAATGTATTTATATGGATGAAAGCTTCTTCTATATTCTTCTGCTGGAATCACATACCAAAATAAGTAGTGGGTGATTACTAAAGGTGGGGAGAAATCACATATAGAAAGACAAGTTTTATAAATGTTGTATTATGTATATATTGATACTGGTTTGTTGTTGGTGTTGTTAAGTGCCCTCAAGTCAACCTCAACTCATGGTGACCCTGTGGCTGAGAGATCTCCAAGCTCCACTATCCTCCACTGCTCTGCTTAGGTCTTCTAATTTCATGCCCTTGATCTCCTTTATTGAGTCTATCTATCTGATGTGTGGCCTTCTCTTTTTGCTAACTTCCACCTGACCCAGCATTATTGTTTTTTCTAATGAGTCATACTTTCATATGATGTGGCCAAAGTACAACAGCCTCAATTCAAATATCTTGGCTTCCAGGGAGAGTTCAGGCTCGATCTGTTCATGGACCCATTTATTTGTCTATTTGACCATCCACAGTATCCTCAGCACTCTTCTCCAGCACCAAACCCAATATTGTGTATGAATAAAGATTAGCATTCCTCCCCAGCATCCACTTCTCTTCAAATCGTCCCATCTCACTGTTGTTTAAATTTTGCTAGAAATCAGGACTCAAGACTGAAGGGCTGAGGTTTGTCTGCCTGATAAGACATAAAATGCAAACTCTCTGTATTTAATGAATGAGTGCAGTTATGGAAAAGAATAAAAACTTCTATAACACTTTTTCATCTTTCAGAACAAAGCATTTAGTTTTTAAGAGACCTAGATCACAAATCTCTGATGAAGCAAACCATCTGTGCGATGGTTCTTCTTGGACAATTGCAGAATAAAGTGAGTAAACCCATGCTGTTACGAGTTTCTCTGTAATGGGCCAAAAAAATAAAAACAAAGAGCAAACAAACTCCAAAGAGAGCCAAATGACTACAAAGAAACGAGTTCAAACAACAATTTTTAATTGATGCATGAAGTGGATTTGCATCAAAGGACAGCATTTTCTTCTGATGAGGGTCCACCTATGGCTGTGTCTGCACTGCAGGAAGAATCCAGGTTGACGCCACTTTAACTGCCATGGCTCAATGCCATGGAATTCTGGGAATTGTAGTTTATTATGGCATCAAAACTCTCTGACAGAGAAGGCTAAATGTCTCACAGAACTAGTTCCCAGAATTCCATAGCATTGAGCCATGTCACCTAAAGTGGTGTCAACCTGGATTATATATTGTAGAACTAATGCAGTTTGACCCCACTTTTTAATACTGTAGCTTCCTCCAATTGCTTTCCTTCCTCACGTCAGCTTGTAAGACTAGAAATGTATACCATTATTTACATGCTTTTCCTAACGTTCACATTTTCTACATTTCCCCCATTGACTAAAGTGTGTTGGGCATATTTTTTTCAAATGGACACAGTTTTAGTTGTTTGCATTAGAAATGTGTGCGTGCTTATTTTATTTCTCCTAAATGTGCTGCAAGCAAATATGCACATTTCTGAGCATGTAGCATTGTCTCAGCGTGACATGAATAGTGTAAAACGGATAATTCCTGCAAAAATTTGAAAACTTCACACATCTCCCCTCCGCATGCAGTTTCAAACTTGGATTAAGCTGTATCTAAAAAGAGGCTAAAGTCATGTAGTATTTGTTTCTTCACCACTGTTTAAGCAGAAAACTACATGCTGACCCAGCTTTGTTTTGATGCACCTATGCTAATTTTGCATGTGGGTCCCAAAATAGAATGCAAAAAGAAAAGCAGAGATATCTCTTCCCTCCCCCCCCACCCCCCACCCAATGCTTACCTAACAACTTTGAATCATTGGGCTGTCCTTGTGCTTTGTCAAACACCTTATTGTATGTGTCTCTTGGTGCAGTGGTACTCAAACATTTTACCCTTAAAGACCCTCCTTTACATCTAGATGTGGATGTTGCACACAGACCCACACCCACTTGATGTGGTATATGAATAAAAACATTTTATTTAGTGTGCATATTTTCATTTCCACATTCACGTGTATTCATATTTTAACATTTTATAAAGAAATAACTTTGTTCAAATTAAAACAGTTTAATTTAGGCCCAGTACAGACTGGCTGAATGCGCCATGCTGGTGCCAATTTTAAGGGTAGGGACCATGCACCAACCGCACGGTCCCTAACCCTAGTATGTGCTGGTGGCATAGTAATGGCAGCGTCCTGTCTATACGGGCACTGCCATTTTGATGTAAGCGACGTGCAGCATCTGCATGTTGCTGTGCGTCGCTTACATAATGAGTGCACCATTACGTTCGCCTGGTGGCATAAAAAGAACCCGTTTTTTCCGGGTTCTTTTTACTCCAGAGTGATGCCATGCGGTTTGGTTCCTCCAGAGGGAAAAAGGCCACAGGCAGGCTGCCCTTTTGGGGCAGTCTGTACCGCACATGTATTTCTTAATCCATCCACCAAAACAAAACAAAATTTTCTGTGAGGTGATAATTTTGTTTCCATACTTCTTCAAAATGCAGGGAGGATGGGGATCACATGGATGATTATTCTGCCATAAAATTTGCTGTGTATATAAAGCAAGATGTCAGTGTGAAAGTCCCCAGGTCTTTCTCCTTCAAAGCCATTTCCCCTCTGCTGTGCAAAATTATGCAAAAAATGCCACTTCACCAGATGAGCGTGAGACGCAGGAGCCACAAGAAAAGTTGAGAAGGTGAAACACAAAAAAGGATTGCCATGAGGGTCCACTGAAGATGATCACTGAGAGACTGATGATCTCTAGCTTTAATATGTAGATGGTTGATCCACATATTGAAGTCTACACATTGTGGGGAGGGGATTTTTGGTGACCACCCTGTAAGCAACCATAATACATGTTTCAGCACATGCTGTTGCCAGTCTATAATACAGGATAGAGACTGAAAACCTTTGGACTTCTGGATGCCTTGTCATTCCCACCTTGGTTAGCCAGTGGTAAGGGGCTGTGAGAGTTGTAGCTTAAATAATCAGAAAGGTGAAAAGTTCTCTGTCCAAGACAAGGGCTTTGGTGCACCAAAGTGAATCTACATTTACAGCAATCTATGTCAGATGTGCTTTTGCATAAAAGAGAATCGATAAGGGGTTATAGCCCAGGCACAGTTTTATCACTTTAATGAAAACCAGCTTTGAGACATCTGGAACGTAAGATTCATTCACATTTCCTGTTGACCAGGCCTTTGATGGCTGTGTAGATCAGTGTTCCCACAGCTCTGGAAAAGTGCTTTGTGCTCTAACAAACTAGCACCATGACAGAGCTCCTGGTATGAAAAATTTATGGAGCCAACCCTACCATTAGGCAGTGAAGTGGCTAACTCTTATAGCAGTTGCTTGGTGTGTCTGTGGGTGCTGGAACAGAGGGCTGCAAGTATCTCATTGCCAGTAACATTCATTCTGCAATGGTAATACACAAAGGCACTATGAAAGAACCACAGCAAGCCCCTAACTCCCTATACTATACAAGCCAACACAGGTAAATGCATTCATGGTGATTTAACATTTTTGATGTATACATATAATTGTAGAAACAGCTTGGTATACATTGAATCACCCATTATGGGAATAGCTCATCTAGTTTATTCAGTGTATAAACACAGTTGGGTTGTATAGTAACATGCATTCATGCATACAGCAGTCCAGTTGGCTTCTCTACATGGAAATGGGAGGAGCATATTCCTCTCCTTCATTTGAATCAGCAAAATACCTTGGGCCAGTCCTGGAGCCCCTGTACATTGGACAGAAGAGAGCCTGATGGTACAATGGACTCCTCTCACAGGTTGTTGCCACTTCCCACCCCTAAGATGTGTTGGAAGAGAGGCCACAAACCTTGTTTTGACTTTTGCTTTTGCATTTATAATGGATCTGATTTCCGCCCTCTGGTTGTTCTACCAAACTTGACTGATCCATTCAGTGGTTCCCTTGGGATTTTTTTTAAAGCATTTGCCTTAATAAGAAGAAAGCAAATGCAATAAAGCCCTTGTCCTAAAATCAAGATTCTAAGGATCCAGTGACTTAAATCCTATTGGGTAATCCCAACTAGAGTAGTCCCATTTAGTTAACTGTTGACAGGTGACTCAACAGGTAGATAAATGCTATCAATGGGCTACAGTAGTTGGGACTAACATTAGGATCCAGGCATAGTTGTGTTAGTCTGGAAAATCAGTATGCAAAGGGATGTTGTATAACCTTTGAGACTAACGATGTGGTATCTGTATTGTAGCTAGCTGGATGGCAAATTGTATTCTGTGATATGTATTTTAATGTAATTTTTATTGTAATTTTATTGTGTTTTGTAATGATGAGATGCTGTTAACCGCTTTGATCCCTGGAAAAGCGGTATATAAATAAATATTTTATTATTATTATTATTATTAACTGAAAGAAAGAAGTAGGTAGCATGAGCTTTCATAGACTTCAGCCTACTTCCTCAGATGCATGTTTTTTCAAGGGGAGAGCAAGAACTCAACAAGAGCAAGAATTAAAAATACAGTATTATTGGTACATGCACAACAGGAAAGCTGCGGGTGTCTAAGTTTTAAAAGACAGTTAGTGCCAAACAGGATGGAAAGGGACTCCATCTAGTGGCAAAAATCATGTAGAGTCCAAGAACAGTACAAACAACAAAAGCAATTTACTAGAAAAAGGGAATCTTTTCACGGTGGGGGGAGGTTTAAAAGATGTTTATTATTTTCTTCTTATCTCAGTTATTGTTATTCCAATACTCAATGCACTTTTAATGTCAAATGATTTCAATTAAGCTGAAAGCTGTGCAATGGAAGTAACAATGGCATCCGTGCCCGTGGCATGAACCCCATTATTTTCAATGGGGCCCAAGCATAATCTCTATTTGCCTTACACGGGGGGGGGGGGGGGGCCAGAATGGGTCCCCGCATAAGGCAAAGGTGCAGTGTATAATTGTTGGGAGAGTTTTAAGGAAAAAAATAGTTTTACAGCAAAACATAGTTTCAAATGAAAATAGTATCTTGGAATTTTTATACTTGTGACATTTTTACATTTGCTGGTTTTCATATAAAACTTTAATCCAGTCTCTCTGGGTGAATGTAATCACCTTCTCTATCCTAAACACCCCAAAGGCACCAGATCCTATCTGATCTTAGAAGCTAAGCAAAGTCAGCCTTGGTTAGTACTTGGATGGGAGACCATCAAGGAATACCAGTTGCTGTCGGCTGCATTTCAGAGGAAGGAACTGGCAAAACCACCTTTGAGTATTCCTTGCCTAAGAGAACCCTATGGAACTCATGGTGTTGCCATAGGTCAATAGGCAACCTGTAGGCCCATTCACACACACACACACACACACACACAATATTACGTCCTTTACCCCCAGCTGCCACCACACTTCCACTGATTTGCATATAGAGTAGAATCCACTGATGTAAATGCCAATTGCAAACAATTCAGGGTATTGATCAACTTAGGTACTTTGTCTTAAATCCCTGCTAAAGCTTCCTCATGATCATGATCACTGGACACTTACTTCTTCTGCAGTCCTAACCTGTTCATGGAAACCAAGTTGCTACTGGTGAGAAATGCTGATTGCAAAACAAATCACCTGACATTAAAAGTTCTAATATAGCAAGTATGGTAGAAATGACTTTTCCCGCTTGCAGTGGCTTCCATATAAGTGGAGCAAATGAATCTGCTCTGTGCTTTAATTTGACCTTCAAGGGAACTTTGAATCCTATTGTGGGAGAAAGGCGGGATATAGGTTTGGCACCTTAGATAGCTTCTTTAAAGTTTGGACTAATACCCAAAGTGGATTAACCACCCCACTGACATGGAAACTATCACCCATCAATCCCTGCCTGTTCCTATCCTTGAAAAGCTGCCTTTTCTACTTGCAGCCTTTTCTGCTTGCTGAAGAGTATATGAGGAATGCATGAATATTTGACCAATTTATAGCAGGTTGGAGGAAGGGTGGAGAACAAAGCCAAGAAGGGACCAATGTCTTGATTCCTGCCATTGTGGGTGTTTGTTACTATCCACCTTTGAATGCGGGAACCTTATAAACAAGGGGGATCTGGCAACTCTATAAACATAGCTTGCCTACTATAAATTTAACAATATGACCTGAGTCTACTATTAATCCCCCCCAAAAAAAGAAGTTGAAACTTTCCTTTTTGTTTCCAGTCTTCCTAGACGTTACTCCAGCTAAACTCTAGAGCTTTGTTTGTACGTCTGTATACATCTTCTCCTTCATTTCATTTTAGCACATTACACTGACCCCATGAGCTAAATCAAACTGAGTGTCAACTAGAGTAGATCCAGTAAATCAATGGAGCTTATGTAAGTGTTGACTTACTGATTCAAAGGGTATTGAATCTAGTACAAAGTGTTACTCAACTGGGAGAGTTTCCAGGAAAGAAAGAGCTGTCCCTTGGAAAAAGTAACTGCCGGTCCCCATATAAAATCACCTGAGAAATACTGCTCTGGTTGACACTAATTGAGAATAACTAAATGTAGCCCATGATTTCAGTATCATATCAGATTTTGTAACATCTTGCCTAATAAAAAAGCCTGGAGATCTTGAAAGTTTGCTCCTATTTCTGTGCTCCTTTGGTTGGTCTAATAAAAATATTACCCTAATATGGGCTTTTGGAATATTTCCAATATGCAGCTGGAGAGCTGGACTGGAAATTGGTTAGTTGTCAGAAAAAGTATTACTACAGCCACCAAGTACTCGTAGACACGTACGTTCAGTTGTAGGTCTGGATAAAGTGTTCTTGCACCTAAACATGTTTGCTCAGTAGAAAATCCGTTTGATTTTAGCAGAACTTACTTTCAAGTAATTATGCGTAGGAATGCAATCACAGACGGATGATTTCTGCTTCTCTTCAAAGGTCTCTCCTAGTTGCTTTACTTCATGATAATAAAAACTTAAAGAAGCCAGTCATTTTGCTGAACCAGATCCTTAAGATTAAGTTTCAGCAGCTATTTGGAAAGTTCCAAAGGGGCGTCCCAAAAAAACAGGCAGTAATGACACCATTTTAACATGCGGAAAGGAGCTAAATAGCTGCATTTTAAACTAAAGCTATAATGTTAATAGATTTGATATCTCCAGAGTCTCTCCAGCTCTGGTGTTCCAGCATGTCTTTTAAGATATTTATGACCTTCCTTTGACTATTAGGAGGTTTATATCTCCCCAAATGGAGACCATATCGCTGCTTTGCATAGAGGGCAAACTGGAGGCTAACTGTATTAAAAAGTAAAATACAGTATGCCAAGAGGTGGGACCAATAAAGTCATATTTCCTGAGAAGCTCAGCTTGTCTCTGCATTACTATTGCTGCTTGGGTTGCAAAGATTTCAGTGCTTATTCCAAGTTTTTCTACAAAATCAACTTTGTTGACCTTGGACTTTATTATTTCCTTTCTTTGTACCTCATAATTTTCTGTAACAGTCAACTGAAGAGTTTTTTAAAAATTTAAGAAGGCAGATCTGCTAATTAAGCCAGGCACAATTCTCTGAAGACACTTAAAATGAACAAAAATTGCATTACTTCTGTCAAGAGATTCAAGAGTGGCATGGAAGGGAATCAATATACTTCCCTACATGTATGGGTGGCAAGGTTAAGTGGATTTCTTACAATAAATTCCTACACACATCTATTCAGAGATAAGCCCACTGAGTTGTAATGAGACTTGTGCCTAGCAAGGGAGTATAGGGCTGTACCTCTGAAACGGGCATCCTCAACTATTTATATTTCTCACAGAATAGGTTAGACTTAAGTATCTGAAGGCTCATGCTGCCAACTTCTTTCTTTCAGTTAGTCTCAAAGATGATACAAGATCTCTTTCTTTATACTGATTCTACAGACTATAATGGGTTCTTGTTATCCGCTGGGGTTTCGTTCCAGGACCACCTGTGAATAACAAAATCTGTGGATGCTCAAGTCCCATTAAATACAGTAGCATAGCAAATGGTGCCCCTTATATAAAATGGAAAATCAAAGTTATCTATTTGGAATTTTTATATACAGTATTTTTAATATTTTCGAGCGATGGGTTCTTGAATCCGTGGGTAAGGAGGGCTGACTGTACTTTCTCAGAGCAAGTAGACTGAAGTCCACGAAAGCTCATGCTGCCAACTTCTTTCTTTCAGTCACTCTCAAAGGTGCTACAAGAAGATGTCTCTACATACTTGTTGGGTTAAGTGTTCTCTACCTACATAGGAGCCTGTGGCTTGACAAAGGAAGGAGACATGCTGGATTCCAAGGAAACATCTCCTTTGAATTGCAACGTGGACATTAAATTTCCATGGGAGGAATTTCTCTTAATTTCGAATGAAAATAAAGTGGGGCCAGAACGCATTCACATGAATTGACTAGTTCAGCGAATTTACATGAATTCGAATTGCGTTCAAACTGACTTCCCATTGCCTGAAAATAGCTTGCCATTGCCTGAAATTGCATGTGATCACCATTCATGCAATAACATTAAACCCCATGATTGCGTTCGGATTGCCGTTGGATTATACTTCCAATTTCCCTTGTCTGATAACATCCTTTGCAAATCTACCAGTGGCCACATAGCCAAAATGGGGGGGAAAGGTCCCTATCATCTGAACTGAGACCAGAAACAGAAAATGCAAGCCTATGACTAACATCTTCAACTTCTTTCTCCTGTTTGCCTGATGAAGAAGCCAGTGTGACTTTGAAAGCCTGCAGCACATAATTGTGCATTTTGGTTGGCCCAATAAAGGTATAATTGTTTGGTTAGCTTGAAGAAAGTAAGCTGGCTGTGCTGGGTAGACCTTTGCAGTGTTTCAGTCCAACAACACCTGGAGGGTTACAACCTGCCCACCCCAGTCTATTACAATCATCCTCACTCATATTTCAATTGGTTTTGCATCTGCAAGCCGCCATTTGGACCTCGTCGTTTATAAAGTGAAACTAAAGACACATAAATGTATCGGAACAAACGTTTTCTGTTCATCTTTAAGGCGACACAAAATCTCATATTACTTTGGCTGAAACAGCAGAAATGTATCTACTCCTTAGGAAGTTGTTCACAACTTTGATTTCTCCTCCAAAATGCAACCTTTGAGTATCAAAAAAATATTATGTGTGGTAATTATGATGATGACAATAATAATAATAATAATAATAATAATACCCCAAACCTATTAGGAATAATTTCATCTTGAAACTTGGTAAGCAAGGAAAGGAGGAAACAGCAAATTGATTTCTCCCTGAAGAAAGCTCTTCTCTTTTAAGGGAAGGCCATCTAGAGCAATGAGTTTCAAACTTGGGACTTCACTTCCCAGAATGCCTGACCGCTTGCACCGTTGGCTGGGGCTTCTGGGAGTTGAAGTCCAAAACATGAAACCCAAAGGCCTGAGAACCACAAGTGGAGACTATTATACAGTATTGTTATCTCTTTGGACTTCACATCCCAGAAATCCCCACTGCCACAGCCAAGAGTGAAGCACTATGGGAACTGTAGTCCAAAAAAGGCCAGAATGCCCCCCTCCTGCCCGTTTCCTACGAAGTCTATAACCACACTACACTCTTTAAAGTGTCGCTTTTATTCCACTTTAACTGCTCTGACCGCCTCCTGTTGCATATTGGGGTTTGTAGTTCACCCAGGCCTAAGAACGGCTGAACATTCTAAATGCTCCACCCTAAACTACAAATCCCAGCATGCAACAGGAGGCAGCCGTTATTGCAGTCCAATAGCGACGCTTGAAGAGTGCATGTAGCGCAGTGGTTCTCAACCTTTGGCTTCGCCTTAATTTTTGGACTTCAACTCCCAGAAGCCTCAGCCAGTTGGCCCAAATGATCAGGGATTCTGGGAGCTGGAGTCTAAAACGCCTGGAGGACCCAAGGCTGAGAAACGCTGCTGCGGACAGTAGAATTTTTTTAATTTGTCACTTCCGTACCACCATCACTTCCGGTTTCCACTTGGAGCGTTAGAGGGGCGGGCCAGGAACCGGAGGGCGCCTCTCCCTCCGCGGAACTCTATGGTCAACACTTCCGGCGGCCATTTTGTGATCCCTGGCTGCGTCATTTCCGTTGCCGGCGTGCCATCGTCTCCCAGCCTCAGCGGCGTGTCTGTCGTGGTCTCGGCTCCCTCCTCTCCTCCCTCCGTCGGCCATGGCGATGCGGCAGACCCCGCTGACGTGCTCCGGCCACACGCGGCCCGTGGTCGACCTGGCCTTCAGCGGCATCACCCCCTACGGCTATTTCCTCATCAGCGCCTGCAAAGGTGGGTCCTCCTGGGCTGCGTCCGCACTGCAGAGGGAACCCGCTTTGGGGCCGCTTTTAACTCTCTCTCTGGCTCAAGGCTGTGGGCTCCTGGGAGTTTGTTGTGGGCCCCGAGCAGAGCGCCTTACAGCAAAAGCAGGTCTATAGAATTTGCGACATCTTGAAAGAGTGGCCTGAATGTAGTTGACGGAACCAAATGAAGCAGATCCACTCTATAACAGCAGCAGCAGCAGCAACAGCCATAATAACAACAACTGTCATCATCATCATCATCATCATCTCCAACCAACCTTTTTCCCCAGGTGCCTTAGAACAGCTAAACACAGGCAAAATCTATACACTATTTACGATACCAGTAAACAACCTGTGGAATTTAAACCAGCTTTTAAAAACAAACAAACCCATAGCTCTTAAAGACAACAAATAAAACACAGACATCGCAACACAGTTCCTCAGGGCCCAGTCGACTGAAGAAGTGGGTCTCCGATGGCCTCCTGAAATACATGGCCAATTGCTAGATTAAATACAGTAAATTATAACCCATCGTCGTCGTCATTAATATTGCTGCCACCTGCCTTTTTCTGGGGCTGGAACTCAAGGCAGGTTGTGTGTGTCGACAGTCGATGTCAGGCAAGCCCATCAATTTCATCAGGTTTTCTTAGTTAAGGAACACCCATAGTAATAATAATAATAATAATAATAATAACTCATATTTATTTATAGCCCACTTTTCAGCCAAAGCTACCCAGAGGTGGCTTTGCCAGTTCCTTCCTCTGAAGTATAGCCTACAGCGCCTGGCATTCCTTGACGGTCTCCCATCCAAGCCATCTGAGGTTGACCCTGCTTAGTTAACAAGGCCAGACAGGATCTGTTGCCTTTGGGATATTTAGGCCTTCAAGGCAGCTAAAGTCATGTCTGTCATACAAAAGTCATATGCTCTGAATAAAATTAAACCAGTTGAAAATATAGCTTATAAAGAACCATCAGTTATTATGGATAGAAAGAACTCAGAACATGAAGGTCCCATTTCCCGTGAGACGCTTACATGGACTCAAGTGATGAAGTGGCTGTATTCTAGAATGGGAGGAAGAGTTGGATTTAGGCCTAACATTAAGTACAGCCTGAGATTTTGTGTGCTATAGCCTCCTTCATCAGACGCTTGTGTGCTTCTTTATATGAGCCCTTTCCCTCTTAGCTGTTTCTCTTGCTTAAAATTGCCTGCCAGAAAACTGCCCTGGGACTACCTTCCTTCCTTCCCAAATTCAGCTTTGCTTGCAGCCATTGGGAAAATCCCTTAGTTTCATGTCTCATTGAAATAATCGATCCCCCTTTTATTTTCTTCCCTTCCTGTTGTTTTCTTGCGTCTATTTTTAAATAGCCCTTGGGGTAGTTTAAAATTCCTTAGACTTGCTAAATCTGTTCTTTGTAATCTAATGTGTTTTGCAGGAAAATGGGCAGAGGAAAAGGAGGAACCGGAGCAGCATCTTTAAGACTAATTATTTTATTTTAGCATTTCCATTCATCGATTTCAGTCCACTTATTGAGAGTTAGAAGTTACATAGTTGTGGAGTCAAATAAGGGTGTCATTGGGTACAAAAAGGTGCAGTTTCTGGGTGTAAGAAGTTGGCTAAGGTGATGCTAGTCTGGCAGGCTGGCTCTTGGACAATCTTGAGGTGTGGAAGAAGTAAGTCTGCAGTGTCTTTCTCTATCTTATTGCATTCCTCTGCTAAAAATAAACCAGTCTTTTATTGCTGCTGGATTCCTCTTTTCCTCCCCTCCCTTTTTACACCGAGACCAATTCACATGGCTGGCTGTCTGCCTCTTTGAAAGCTATATGCATCGGTTATTCTACAGCAGTAGCATTAACCGTTCTTTGTCACTCTGAAATCCTTTAGATAGAAAAGCGAGGCAAATATTTATAGTCAAGTATATGTCTACATATTTCTGGTGTGTAGAAAAGAGAAGAACTGAGACAGTTGAAATAACATTAATGGCTAGAAGGTTTCAATAAACATTTGGTTTTAAAAGCTACAGCCCACTTATTTTGCTAAATAATGCATAAATAGCAAAACAGAGTAAAACCATAATCAAACAGAACAGAATTAAAAACAATAAGTCAGGAGAATACAGAATAAGATGAAGTAGCCATTATGGGGAATCCGTGTTTTATTGGGTATATTTCATAGTAGCTAGTGTTGCATTTTTGCCTTTAAATTCCCCCAAATTCAAATGCATCATTGTCTGTTTAAAACAGCTGATGGGTTAAAGCTGATGAGTTCTGCCTGGAGCAGAACCACTGCCATCACAACTGCCCTGTTATATTTATTACGGTGGGCCTACTCCAGATAAGATTAATATTGGTTTTAGCCCATTGTTATGAACAGCATGCATAAAATAGCTTCTGATTTATATACTTTTCAGATGTGAGTCACAAGTTGAAAGTAAGTAGCCTTGTTGTCTCAACCTTGATTCTGGTTGTTGGTCTTTTGGAAGTTTTAGTAGAGTAAACTGCTCTCAGGGCATTATATAACAATCCTAATCTTGCATTCTTTTTTCAGTCAAGAAATAAGTGGCTGTGTTTATAATGAACAATGTGGAGTCTGTAGATCACTAGAAAATAATAGTAACTTGATAATGAGCCAGTAGACTTTGGCTCTCAGATCGTTAACTAGATTTTGCCAAAACATCATGCAATTCCGTGTTCATGTGCATGTGCATTTTTATTCAACTGGATGGTCTCCTTCTTTTTATAATATATGTGGACTCATTTACATCAATGCTTGATTTGGATGGTTGGGGGAGATGTGCTTTCATGTCTGTTTCCTTTTTCTCTCCTAGATGGCAAGCCTATGCTCCGCCAGGGCGACACGGGAGATTGGATTGGAACATTCCTTGGTCACAAGGGAGCAGTCTGGGGTGCCACTCTAAATAAGGATGCCACGAAGGCCGCTACAGCAGCTGCAGATTTCACTGCGTAAGTGGAAGTCTTCGAATACTGAATGTTTCCATATGTTTCTGTTATTTTTTGCAGTCTTTTAAAAACACTTGAATGCTTATTCTGGTCACTCTCTTTTTTTGTCTTGTCTGGAACATAGTTGAACTGGCATATTAGCAGTATATTCTTTTATTTCAGCAAAGTGTGGGATGGTGTTTCAGGGGATGAATTAATCACCTTGGCTCACAAGCACATTGTCAAATCTGTGGACTTCACTCAGGTAAAGTAGACACAAAATCTTTTAGTCTCTCCTTGTGTTTTCCAAAAGAGAACATTATTTCAGCAATTTCACATTCTTGATTGAAAATATTAGTATTCATTTTCTGTTCTAGGACAGCAATTACCTACTGACAGGTGGACAAGATAAACTTTTGCGTATCTATGACTTAAGTAAGCCAGAAGCAGGTGGGTTTTACTGTTAATTTGTGAAACTGATTGGTTATCAAGCTGTGAATTCTTAAAATCACAGCAGTCCTTGAGTTACTTATTAAACTCCATACCATTTTATAATTAAGTCTGTTATTTTCATATTTGCACCTACTGCCAGTTCCTTCATCTCATATATACACACACACACACTCATAAATTTTAGCAGAATTAAAATCACTGTACACAATGGCTGTGAAGGGTCAGATGCCATAACATATAATGGTTCATCTGATGAGAATGAGCCATATGCTAGTGTAATCGCCATCCGCTTTTACTTCCACTTTTGACTAGACATAGTTTAGCATGAGGTTGTTCCAGCATCACAATAAAAAGGAATTCTTCAGGGGGTTGGACTGGATGGCCCTTGTGGTCTCTTCCAACTCTACAATTCTATGATTCTATGAGAAGGATGAACCAACATGCTGGTTCACACAGGCTGATACCTCCTGCTTGCATCTAGAGTCACTAAATAAACTTGTTTTGTACAAACCCCACTGTGGATTGTTGCTTTTGCAAGAAATCAGAAAAATAATTTACAGGTTACTCTCAGATTATCTCTAGTTTATTAGAGAAAATAACAAGCCCCCACTGATTGTACCAGGTTTAGACATCATGGTAAACACCATGGACTTTTCATCCATTTGCTTAGTCCTATTGTAAGCAGGAATTGTCAGGCCGTGTGCACTAGCATACCACACATGATTGGTATGAAACCATATGAAATGCACACTGGCTCATTATGTTGAAACCCTAAGCAGTGATTAATTTTAACTCTTTTATTTGAAATAAGGCCAGTTTAAACAGTGATTTGTGAAGCTAAGTTGTTTCAAGCAGCTGAAATTACAGTCAGTTATAGTTCTGGACAAAACAACAATGTGTAATCAATCAAAAATAAAGTAAAGCTTTAGTTCTCATGCCTATGCTGTAAAAAGGAAGCATACAAGATGGAGCCTTGCTCTGGTTCATTTTTTTTAAGACAAACTGTGGCTTTCCATGCTATCCAAACAATTTTATTTTGTCTGCCCTTAATATATTGGGTATTTTTTATAGTTTGGCTAATAATGAGCTTAGACTTACAAAATGATCTGTGGTTTTATTCTTTGTTTTAAAGTTTGTGCATGTTCATAAATGACAGTCAGCACATGCCACTTTCTACAATTATACTTTGTTGTTATACCATATACCATATATTATATATTATATTATACCATATATATAATATATAATATATGTATTATAACTGTATTTGTAAATGTGTTGTTGATGTCATGTCATATTAAATAATGAAAGATAATGTATGACCCTTTTTATTTACAATGGTTGCATTGCCATAATTGATCATAAGTTTCACTGAGAAACAAATAGTCATATTGACTATTATGCTAGAGGCATTCTCTTATACTAGGATATTTCTTCTACTTTTTAGAACCTCAAGTGGTCAGTGGTCACACATCTGGTATTAAAAAAGCTCTGTGGAGCAGTGATGACACACAGATACTTTCAGCAGATGACAAAACGGTCAGGTAAGAAATAAAATACCTTTTTTTCACCATACTGCACATTAGGATCTGGTATTCAATGTAGGGACAAGTTTTGAATTTGGTTATGTAAACATAGCTATTCTTTATGTGGGAACGGTAAGACACAATAGAGTCCTGTGCATTAGGGTTTAATAGATATGAGCCTTATGAAGTTGGCTTTATTCTTACTGTGATCTCAAAATCTATCCACTGAGCCAAGAGCTAAACTGTGGTTAAAAAAGTTGACCATAGAGTTGGATACTGTACTTAAAATTAAATAGCAGAATCAACACATGCTGAGACCAGGAATTTATTTTCAGTTTTAAAAGCTGAGCTCATTTGTTTTCCATACACATTACCTCTCCCAAATCCATTATTGGTTTCCCTACAGCTCTATTCCATTAGTCTGATAAGAATAACAAATTAGTAGTCACAGTCTAATACTGGGAGTCAGGCTCTTGGTTATCTACTTTTAAAATAGCAAGAAATCCTAACCTACCTTCTTCCCATTTTGCATATACAGCCCTTTTAGCTTAGATAAATGCCTGTTTCAAAGGGGAGGGGGTCAATTTATTTATTGAAAGTATGTATTATTCCAACATATTCTAGTCATGTAAGCCGCCTTGATTGCTGCAGCAGAAAGGCGGGGTATAAGAATAAAGTTTATTTATTTATTATTTAATGTGCCAGGCTGAGCAGTAACGAGAATTACAGAGCTTCTATAATTCTGTTTCGGGGATTGATGGCAGTATAGAAGACCTGTTAACTCAGAAGCATTTGAAAGTCTTACATTACAGTTGGGATAAGCGTAACAGATTCAACTGATGTCTTTCCATTTCAGGCTTTGGGACAGAAATACATTGACAGAAGTGAAGGCAATAAACGTTGCCATGTCTGTGAGCAGCATGGAGTATATTCCAGAAGGGGAGATAATTGTGATCACCTATGGAAGAACGATTGCATTTCACAGTGCTGAAACGTATGTTGTTTTAAAATTATTCTTTTCAATTAAAAGTAACAAAATTGGGAAGATTTGGAAGAGCCTCAGCAGATGTATATGTATCACCCTTCTAGTTCATGTAGATTTAGATCATCCTTTTTTATTCTCACATGATCTACTTAAGAAGATGAGGAAAAATGCAGTTGAAAATGTAATGATAGCAGCTGCCTTTCTAGGTTTCGTTTACAAGAAAAGTGAACTATTTACACCCCACTTGACGTCATAACTGACTGTGGCATGGGTTAGTAGTCTGGTGGTTACAGCTATCAACCCCTGCTAGTATTGCTAGTGATGGGGGATGATGGGACTTGTAGTCAAAAACATATGTTAGAGATTATCTAGTTCCTTGGGTTGTGGACAAAATCTTAGTGCAAGTGATTAAAGATAAAGAGTTGATTATGTAGTTTAGAATCTCTTTATGGTTTTTCTCCTGTAACACGGCTTCATTCTCTTTGATTTTTACAAAACCTAATCCGCTTTGTAATCAGAATTTGCAACAGTGCATACAGAACAAATTACAGTCTTAAAAGTGTTGTTATAGATATAAACAGTGATACGTCCCATTAATTTTACTGTGGCTTTCTGCTATAAACCCCTAGGCAGGGGGCAGCCAGAGAACAGCTATTTGATACTCTAAGGTAGACTATATACTCTTATAGTAGCATTATTTTTGGATGTTTTAATATCTTTCAGTATTAAAGTTATGTGCTTATTCAGAAACCCATTTGACAAAAATTTCAGTTCAGGCTTTTTTTACATAGGCAACCTGGGTTTGGCTTGTATACTTGGGTGAAATTACTCTGAGTGAAATCCAGCCCTTATAGAGTCTCTTTTTTCTTTTCTTTATGATTTGGTTTCTGCTTGTGTAGATATCCTATCCTTGATGGCTTTTCCTTTCTTTCTGTAGCCTGGAGCAGATTAAATCTTTTGAGGCCCCTGCAACCATCAATTCTGCATCTCTTCACCCTGAGAAAGAGTGTCTAGTTGCAGGTGGTGAAGATTTTAAACTGTATAAGTATGATTATAACACTGGTGAAGAATTAGGTATGTTGCAGTTCATTTTAAGTGTCTTCATAGTATGTTTTAAAGACTTCCATTTCTTTTGAAATGTGAAACCAACTTAGATCCAAAACACACTGGAGAAATAATCCAGTTGGAGACTGCTTAACTGTCCTGGCTCAATGCTAGGGAATTCTGGGAACTGCAGTTTTGTGAAACATTTAGCCTTCTCTTTCAGAGAGTTCTGGTACCACAATAAACTACAATTCTCGGGATTCTGTATCACTGAACCAGGGCAGTTAAAGCAGTCTGAAACTGGATTATTTCTGCAGTATGTTTTGCACCTTTATTGTTAAACCACATGTGTAAGTTTCTTTGGCTCTGGTATGGCAGAGATGTGGTAATTTCTCAAGCCAATAATGTAACCACTTTTTCCCCCTTTGGGACAGTTAAGTGGTTTTTGGTAGATGCTTATGCAAGTAAGCTCAAATTGACCAAGTTCTAAATTGTGTTCCTATAGTCATTGTACCTTGCCATATATAAATAAGCCTTTCTGTGATTGAGACCCAGAAGAGACAAACTAATACACAGTCCTTTTTGTTCCTTTCAGGTAGTCTCTTCCCTTAGTCCTTTTATCCCACTACCAGCCTGTAAACTATAGCTTTGCTTCAGTGCTGCCTTTGGGCAGATGCGGTGTGTGAAAGATAGAAGTGGGGGCCTGTGGGGGGAGAGCCTGTTCACTGGGTATTGGAATTAAGAGAATTCCAAATTGCTGTCATTAGACAAATTTGTTCATTTTATGAAAATGTATGTATGCATGTATTGTTTTTTTTAAAAGCAAGAAAGAGAAAGAAGGAAAGAAAAATAATAATCCCAAAGTGGTCATTTGCGTACCACCAGATGGTAGGGAAAGTTGTGTCAGATGCTGCAGGAGGAAGTGATACTATAGACTTCAAGGGCTAGAGAAAGAGAGTAGGAAATGAGCACTGGAAAAATAATTAAAGTGAGTTCTTGAATAAAGTTAATAAAGTAGGGGTTGTGTGTCTGGAATAATTGAAGGCTGTGGATATTGCTCAACCCAGCCTAGAGTACCTGTACTTTTATTGATAAAGATAAAGGTAAAGGTAGTCCCTTGACGTGAATGTCTAGTCAAAACTGACTCTAGGGGACGATGCTCATCTCAGTCACTAAGCTGAAGAGCCAGCATTGCCAGAGAACTACTCTGATGGTCATGTGGCCACCTTGACTGCACCAAATGCTGTTACCTTCCCATCAAAATAGTACCTATTTATCCACTTGCATTTGCATGCTTTCGAACTGCTTGGTTGGCAGAACCTGGGACTAATGATAGGAGCTCACTCCATCATGCAGCACTCGGGCCTCGAACAGCCAACCTTCCACTAAGCCACCACATCCCATTTTTATTGATAGCTTTTAGCGGTAGAGTCAAAACTAAGACTAGCTGTAAGGCCTATAATATGGATGATGAGTAATGCAGTATAAAATAAGTCTATGTGCCGTATGCTTTCTGATGACATCTTCTCCTAGTTATGGCTGGGAAAAGTGTACACCTTTGCTGAGAATTTTTAATGTGCCAAATCCTCTTTCATTTTCAGTACTGTATTATCTTTTGCATTGTACTGAAGTGATTTTTTTCAATGAACTAGAAATATCACAAGTTAGACAGGTGCTCAGGAGGAAGCTTGAGCTCCTGATCCTAATCACCCTCAGTAGTTATAAATATTTTTCTCTGATTTCTCAGAACTTGAGGCAGAGTTTTGAGTTGCATGTACTTGTAAATGAGCTTGCCAAATATGCACATACCTAAAAAGCTTATTTATTCAATTCTGTTTTTCTCCCAGTATGGAAACCAAGACCTGTTTTTCTCCCATTGTGAGACCCAGTGTTAGGCAATCTCTAAGAGGCATGTATTGTCCGATGAGTTTTCCCACCTACTGACATACTTCTTAACCTCATCTACTTTCTGGTGGCAAGCCATGGAGAATTTCCATATCATAAAATATTGGTGCAAGCTTTGTCTTTTAAATGGTTGGAGCCTTATTTTTGATCCTATAACTTCATCCAATAGCTTTCACCTCTAACCCAGAGTGAGAAAGTAAGCAGCTTATATTGCTTTTTTCCCTTTCTAAATGCATAAAACTAGCTCTTAATGTGTGTATACTAATTACTTCCTTCACATTTTGATTGATGTGTTGTAATTTCTCTACAGAATCATACAAGGGGCATTTTGGGCCCATTCACTGTGTCAGATTTAGCCCAGATGGAGAATTGTATTCTAGTGGCTCTGAGGATGGAACACTAAGACTGTGGCAGACAACAGTAGGGAAAACATATGGTCTCTGGAAATGTGTGATTCCTGGTAAGAACATATTGTGTGTGTTCTGATGAAATTGAAGTGCACTGTAACATGTTGTCTTTTGAAGACAAGTTAATTATAAAATTATATTGGAAACATTTTTTTCATTACCTTTTAAAGTGACATCTGACAGAATTGCAGATCCGTAGAACATCAATTAACTATAGACCTCAGTGTCATTGAGGCGATAAACCTGCACTACTTTGAACAGTAGGTGTAGTGGGATAACTCACATGGCAGAGCTCTTCCATACAGTAAATTAGCCATACTCTGCACATACAAAACAACTCTTGGGGAACCCTTCTCCCTGGCATTAGGTTTTGTGTATGTATGACATGTAATACCATTGCATCTAGCTTTCATCTTGATAATAATAGTACAATCCACTCCCTCGGACTGTAGTGGAGTCTCCTTCTTTGGAGGTCTTTAAGCAGAGGCTGGATGGGGATGCTTTGATTGGAATTTCCTGCATGGCAGGGGGTTGGACTAGATGGCCCTTGTGGTCTCTTCCAACTCTACAATTTTATGATTCTATGAATCCAGGGACAGGATTACAATCTGAAAGGCAAAACGGACCATCAGCACAGGGCCACAGTGACTGGACAGCCTGTGGTGGCGGTCCTGAACGGGCCATTGGTGAAGAACGTATTTCCCACGCTTTTTTGCTGATGGCCATGAGCTACCTCAGAGCAGCTTCTGGCTCCTCTGGGGGCATGCATCATCTGAACTCCCCACCCCCCAAAGCAGCCAGAAGATGCACTTTGTGGCCTGTCTGTCTTGGGCCTGAGAAATAAGACTAGTTCAGTTTGGCCTCTGAAATGTTTGATCTCTTCCATCTCATCACCGTCCTGCTGTTGGCTCTTTCAAATTGACATCTTGCACTTATGGAATTTACTCCTCTCATTAAAGAAAGCATTATTTATGTAAGAGAGAAGGTGAGTCGTAGTATATTAAAAAGACAAATGAAGGGAAATCACTAGTGCAGAACTCCTGCAGTAGAGGCTAAAATATATTGGCATGTTTATAAAAAGAAGACTTTCTTTTTCTTTCTTTCTCTGTAGAAGAAGAAGGTGGAGAGCTGGCTAAAGCAAAAGTCAATCTTCCAGGGACTACAGAGGAAGAACTAGGTAAAGCGCTGGTTGCTGTGGTGGCCTGAGTGATTTAGGTTATCAGCCTTTACACGTTAGCCTGTGTAACATAATGACTGAGATCCTACATCATATATCTGTAGTTTAAATTTATTCTCATGTAATTATGGTTGCATTACACCACTAAATACCTAATGTGTATCTGCCAGAGTGCCTGCCTGTTTTCCTATTGTGCAGTGGGGTGTGCACAGTGATTGTTTCTGCAGCCCCGGTGAATCAAGTGGTACCTGAAGGCACTGACAAATAATTACCCATCATCCAGGAGCATCTAGCTGTGAAGCTGGAATTCTGTTGGTTAGTCCCAACTAGAGTAGATCCATTGAACCAACTGTTGAAATGGTGGGTCCACACATAGGCAAATCCAATTGATTTAGTGGCTACTCCAGTTGGAACTATCTGTAGGGCTTAGATCCATGTGAAGTGGCTTCATTTGCAGATCTCTGCTTATGCAACCATGAACCTAATGCTTCTGTTGCACAGTGGCCAAAAAAGTACAGCTGTATATGCAAGAGACACCAACAGGATTCCAGTGACTTATTGCTCAGAATACACACATACACAGAGAGCGCATAATCCATACAAATTGCCACTTGAAGCCACTGCAAATATTGCAGGCCTCCCCCCCCCCCCCCCAAAAAAAAATGTCCTGGGCAGTAAAGCAATCTTAGGCTCCATACAGACAGGCGAAAATAAAGCTGCTTTGAGTCACTTTGGAGGTATGCTGTTTCAGTGATGCATGCATACTAAGAGTCCAGAACTGGATCATGGCTTTGGCGCAGCTTCTGGACTCTTCGGACGCATACAGCATTTAAACAGCATGCCTCCAAAGTGACCCGAAGCAGCTTTATTTTGGCCAGTCTGTATGGGGCCATAGTGATTTATGATCTAGTGTGGAACTATTCCAGCAACAACAGTTTATGTGAAGGTGTGCTGGGAAGATCAATTTTATAGGAATGGGTAGAAGGCAAACAGCTAGCTCCTTGTGATTTAATGTCTGACATAGTGTCACACCAAAGAGTCACATCAAGAATATTTCCCTCCACTTCAGTGGCAGATGGGGGCACTTCTTTGCATGCTTTTGTGAGGGCTGAAAGAAAGTTTGCACTGATAATAACCAAGATCAGGGTCAAATTGCACTTAAAATAAGCTGAGGAAAGTAAAAGTGTTTGACAGCGAGGAATAACTCAATCAAGTTGGCAAATTTCTTGTAACCTTTGACATTTTCTTTTATCTTTTCCTCCTTGTTTTGACAGAAGACCTTGGCTCTGAAAATTCAGATTCCATCTACAGCACAACTCCTGAAGTTAAGGCTTGAACGTCACAGCTGTTAATGACAACACATGGACATTCTGAGACTGAATCAAGAACGCAGCAGTATGCAGCAGCCTCCTGGGGTGCACACTGTATCGGGGGGCAAAGATGGGCAGTATTTGATGAGAATGCTTTGGAACTGATTATCTGCCGAGAGTTGAGAGTATTGAATGAGATGAGCAGTAACAGTTTTTGCTGTCTTCTAACACCACTGCCTGTATATCTGAATGTAATCTGGCAGCTGAGACCCAGTTTCTCCAATTTTGGTTAACTCATTGTAGTGTTTATTACTGAGGAGAAATGCAAGGGCTTCTAACAAAGTCTCTCTGAAAGTGGGAAGAGTTGGCAAAAGATGGGGTTATGTGGCAAAACAACTGAATTGTTTTCCCCTTTTGTTGTACATTGCTTCAGAATATCTGTTTTCCACCATCTA
This sequence comes from Sceloporus undulatus, assembly GCF_019175285.1. Lineage (NCBI taxonomy): Eukaryota > Metazoa > Chordata > Lepidosauria > Squamata > Phrynosomatidae > Sceloporus > Sceloporus undulatus. The sequence goes on along the minus strand of NC_056526.1, from coordinate 16,684,540 downwards.
AATAAAATGCCTCTCTGCAGCAACATTGCTAGGAGAAATCTCATGGATGTACAAGTTAATTTAAGAGAGTTGAAACATTTAGGATTTTAATAAGCAAAGAGTGCTAATACTTTGTGACACCTTTGTATGGAAGGTGGCTGAATGCCCTGCTGCTTTCTCTCCCCACCCCTTTAAACTTTTGCATTCAGAAGTCTCTCTAGAATAATATGTGCAGCAGCATGCATAATAATAGCTGCCACTTTAATACATGCCTCTAGTGGGATAGTTTCTGATATTGAAATATATAAATAAGGAGATAATTTTGTATTGTCTCCCATCTCTCAGTTTCTCCAAGTAGTTATCAGTTAACCCCTTTCAAACATCAAAAACAAATTTTCTTTTAAAAAAGAATTGTTTTTATTTTCTTTGTAACAGATTATTCATATAGTATACAAGCCAGTATGATGTAGTGGTTTGAGTATTGGACTACAATTCTGGAGACCAGGATTTGAATCCCCACTCAGTGGCAGACCTCAGTCATGTCACACCCTCTCAGCCTAGGAGACGGGGAAAGGCAAACCACCTCTGAACAAATCTTGCCAGGAAAACTCCATGATAGGGTCACCTTAGGGTTGCCATAAGTTGGAAATAACTTGAAGGTACACAGATACAACAATAGTACAAGAATAGAGTTGCAACTGAAGACATTGCCTGTATTAACAAGAGTAAATACCAGGGGAGCTATCAGTATGCATAATAACAGCATTGGCCTAATATATCTAATGCTGTTCAATTACAGTGTTCCAATGCTGTTCAATTAGAATTCTCCAAGAATTTCTGTTTGATCATAAACTTATATCTTACATCAAACTGGCACCATTTAAATATATTTGATGTGGTATGTGTGTGTGTGTGTGTCTAGAAAACAAATCTAGCATTACATAGTTCTGTATCTTTGAAAGTGGTAAATAACCTAAAATGTGGTTGGGCAAAGCAATTGTGCTTGACTTAAAGTTATAAGAAATGCTTACTCTTAAGGGAAGTCTCATTCACAGAAGGTGTGCATAAGATGAAAATGCTGTTGTTTTCATCTTGGACTTGTATTTTCAGGGCCTGTTCAGGAGCTTCTACGAATAGATAACGCTCTAATTAAATATAATAATTGTAAGCTGCACTGATAACCTTTAGGGCTGAAGGGCGGGGTATAAACACCATAAATAAATAGTTAGCAGAAGTAGGTAACTCAAGGTGGTGATGTTGACTTGTACTCTTGACAATAGATGGCAAAAGTAAGGTGGAAAATAAGTGCTGGGTTTTTGTTTTATTGAGTTATTTTGGTGGTGCTCATGTAAAACAGCAAAGTCAGGCTTGGGCTGCACTATATGATTCAATCAACTTACATAGCTTGTGCCTGTTTTGTTACAGGCAGAATTTTTTTTTCTATTGTGTGGCAGTCCTTGTGTTGCTGCCTCATGCTGTTTATTCCTGTGCTTTTAATATTAATGCAAGTGAATGTAAGTATGGCTGCCCAGTGCAGTTGGCTGTGTGAATGGCAGAAATGATATAAGATGTTCATGACTCAGCAGGAAAAGGGTTCTTAAGGCAATATTGTCCATTGTGTGCTTTAAATTGTGCTGCAACATCCAAGGAAAACCTATTGACTATATTTCAGAACAAATACACGTGTTTGCACTATTCTTATATGCAGCTTATGTAATGTATCACATTTTTATAATTTACGCTTCTTTGGACACATTCCTTCTAACCTACCAAAATTGTCTTATCATGCCAAGCTGGAAGATGAGCATGCAGTGGTACATATAGGGATGGTATTACGAAATATGTTTCCCTGTCAACTGTGTTTGAGATCACCATACTTTTACTTAGCGCTCCTTGCTTCTTAAAATACTAAGTGTCAAGGTCAAGACAATATTTTAGACTCTAGGAAAGCCAAATATATACATGTACAATTGCATTGTTATCAGTTCATGCTGCTTGTGGATACAGGCTTGTGTGAAGAGCCTCATTTGGCTCTTAGACTGCCTGCATTAAATAATTTGAAGCTTGCCATTTTGATGCAGGTAACAAGGTACAGTGTAGTTGTTTGGGTGTTGGACTGAGACTGAAGACCAGGGTTCGATTTCCCGCTTGGTCACTGGGCAAATCACATGCTCTCAGCCTCAGGGGAAGGCCATGGCAAACTACCTCTGAACAAATCTTGCCAAGAAAACTCATGATAGGCTCACCTAAGTTGGAAACAATGAAGACCCACAACAACAAAGGTATGTGGAGCCAGTGTGGTTTAGTGGCTTGATTGTTGGACCATGACTCTCAAGACCAGTACTGTATTTGAATCCCAGCTTGGCCATGTAAATCCACTAGGTGACCTTGGGCAAGTCACACTCAGCCTCAAGAGTGTGACAGTGACAAACCCCCTCTGAAGAAACCTGTCAAGAAAACCATGTGAGAGGGTAACCACAATTCAGAAATGTCAACAACAAAGGTTATAATAAGTCTAAGGGAGCTGAACTGAAGATGGTAGTTGGGACATATGGTACTTGCGGTTTGTGGGGCATGGAGCTGAACATTACCATGTGCCAAAATTCAACTTAAGCAGGAAAAGGAAAAGGAAGAAAAAAACGTTCATAGTGGCCTGCCATAAGACAAAGAGAAATACGACCTTGTTTCTACAAATGCAGGTTTCTAATGGGCTGCTGAACTTTTACTGTATTTTGAATGTACCATGTTTCCTTAGGAAACGAGTTCTTGAGAACTAGGTGCAGCCACTGAGTAGGTCTTATCTCATGTCCTTCCTAACCATTCCAGTGAAGAAGAGCTGAGGATCTTAGGGTCTGGGTAGGCTTGTACCAGGAGTTGCTATAGTCTGTTGTGATACCCATGGTACCTTTGGAGATATGCCTGATTTATGAAGATAGAAAGGTTTTCCTTTTTCCAGCCCCATCCTGCTGACTAGTGCCCTTACTGCTGCCCCAAATTTGGGAGAAAGGTGGGCAACAAATAGATAGCATACTATAGTGCAGTGGCTGTGAGCCTAATTAGGCAAGGCAGACCTATGAAACGTGCTAAGCTTGGTAGCCTTAACTAGTGACTTTGGATCAGTTATATGCAGCATGCTCCGTGTGGTTGTGGGATATCCTGCATGAATACTCTAAATCAGGTAGGAATTGTGCCACCCTTCAAATGTGTTTTGTTACTCCAAGTCACTTGGTATCTCTTGATGGTCTCCCAGCCAAGAGGAACCCTGCTTAGCTTTCAGTTTCAGACAGAATCTGGTACCTTCAGGTTTGTTATTTATATACTAATCCCCCCCCCAAAAAAATTAACTTGAAAATGGCTCACAATTCAAAATAGCAATGCAATTAAAACATACAAAAAGTGAGCATTAAAATAGAATTGAACTATTACAATATTAAACGGCAACACATGGGCGCAGAGAAAGAAGATGAAATAAAACTGCCAGGTATGTCTGAGTAGATATGTATAGGAAAAAACAACTGTGGTGCATAACAGCACAATTGTACTGATGGTGTCCTCTTGCATCAAGTGCAAATGAATGCAGTGCGGCAATACAAGCCAATCTATATTTACACAGAAATAAAGCTTAAATCCAGCAAGGTTTACTTCCTCCAAGGCAGCATATTACACACTGTGGAACCTATCTTCTAGCACCCTATTTTCAACATTTAATATTAGATCTGGCCCTGGGTCTGCACACAGTATAAAATATATATAAATTACAAAAGCAAGCCTTGATTTTGCCATTCTATGTAAGGGACACCATTTCCCTGTGCCATTGTTACACCGGTTTCCAGTGTCGGTTGCCTCTTTTTTTAATCACTTGATTTTATAGTGCAAGAAACACCATCCAGAAGCGAATCCTTCAGTTCACAGAAGTCCAGCCAAAACAACTTGCTTCAAAAGAGCACTTTTCAAAAAAGGACCATTATTTAAGCTGGTGGCCCCAAGATGTGAATTTTGCTAGTTTAATTTCCTGATTTAGTCCTTTATTGGTGTAGTCCTATATATTAAAAGGAGGATGGAAGGGAGAGAGAGAAAGAAGGGAAGACTAAGGAAAGAAGGAAAGAGGAGAAAGAAAAAATGAAGGAAAGAAACAGACAAGGAAGGAAGGAAGGAAAAGGGGCAGGAAAGGAAGGAAGCAGGAAGGAAGGAGGTGAAAGAGAAAGGAAGGAAGAAGGAGGGAAGGAAAAGAGTAAAGGAAGGAAGGGGGAAAGGAAGAAAAGAAAGAAAAAGGAAGGAAAAGAGAGGAAAGAAAGTAAGGAAAAAAAGAAGGAAAGGAGGATGGAAAGGCCCCCCGCACCCCCCCCCCCCAAAGAGTTTTAAATCAAACCAAAACCGGTTTAAACTAATAACCTCCGGCTTTGGGGCCGTTTTCTTTTCAAGCTGTGCCTCCCCCCATCCCTGCCAAGATACCGCTAAAGCCCTTCTACACAAAAGATCAAAACAAAGATTCCCGGGTGAAAATCAGAGGCCCCTGATTGGCCATGGTCCCTTCTCTTCCCCTTTTCTGCCAATGGCGATCTGGCAGGAAGAGGCGGAGGAAATGCGGCGCCGGGCCCTGGAAGGAGAGCCGGGATTGGCTTCGCCTTTTGTGCCGCCGCCCCACGAACATGGCTCCCGCCGCTAGGAACCCCGGGAGCAAGTTCGGTAAGGCAAGGGGGGTCCTTACCGAAGGCTGGGGGCTTTGCTGTCGAAGGGGGAGTCGGGGATGGTGGGGGGGGGGGCTTTTATCCCCAAGATCCCACTTTGTGCCTCTTTGCTTAAAGCCCAAGGTTTGTGAGGTTTTCTTGTGGATGAGGGGCTTTGGAGTCCTGAGAGGGAACATACAGACCAGGCTCAGCTGTAGAAACCCACTGGGTGACCCTGGGCCAAAACAGTCCCAGTGCCTCAGCCTCAAGGGAAGGCCCTCTGAACAAATCTTGCCAAGAAAACCCCATGCAGGTTTCCCCTTAGGCTTGGAAATGGCTTGAAGGCACACAACAACAACAAGGGAGGGAGATTTGTGGTGGAGGCTAGGAGGAAATTATGTGGAGAAAAGAGTACTAAAACCCATCATCCTGGGGAAGAGGGGTCATCAGGGGTATGGCTAAGGGAATGGTAATAGTATAGTGATAATAATTATTTGTTTGACCTGTTTCTTCCTCTGGATGGAGGCAGGGAAACTTGCAAAAGAAGGACTAGGAAGAGCAAACACCCCTGATTTATTTTGGTGTAAGTGACCTTGGGCCAAAGTCACACTCTCTCAGCCTCAGGGGAAGGCAATGGCAAACTCCCTCTGAAATCTTGCCAAGAAAACTGCATGATTCAACATCTTTATCAGTGACTTGGATGACAAAATTGGGGGCATACTTATCAAATTTGCAGATGACACCAAATTAGGAGGAATAGCTAATACTCCAGAGGACAGAATCAAGATTCAAAATGACCTGAATAGACTAGAAAGCTGGGCCACAGCTAACAAAATGAACTTCAACACCGAGAAATGTAAGGTACTGCACTTAGGGCAGAAAAATAAAATGCACAGATATAGGATGGGAGACACCTGCATGAATGAAACTACGTGTGAAAGGGATCTAGGAGTCCAAGTAGATCATAAGCTGAACGTGAGTGAACAGTGCGATGCGGCAGCTAAAAAGGCCAATGCAATTTTAGGTTGCATCAATAAAAGTATAGTGTCTAGATCAAGAGAATAGTGCCACTCTATTCTGCTCTGGTCAGGCGCCACCTGGAATATTGTGTCCAGTTCTGGGCACCACAATTCAGAAAGGACATTGAGAAACAGGAGCGTATCCAAAGGAGGGCGACTAAAATGGTGAAGGTTCTGGAAACCATGCCCTATGAGGAACGCCTTAGGGAGCTGGGTATGTTTAGCCTGGAGAAAAGAAGATTAAGAGGTGATATGATAGCCCTGTTTAAATATTTGAAGGGATGTCATATTCAGGAGGGAGCAAGCTTATTTTCTGCTGCTCCAGAGACTTCATTTATGTTTCGTATACACCTTGTACACATAGCCTGGAAGTACTTTTATACATAATATTTTTAGTAATTTTGTGCATGGAACAAGGTTTGCATCCACTGAACCATCAGAAAGCAAAGGCACCACTGTCTCAGCCAATAGCCTGAACATAGTTTTATACATAATATTTTAAATAATTTTGTGCATGGAGCAAAGTCTGCATAACCTGAACTGTCAAAAATCCAAAGGTGTCATTGTCTCAGCCACCCATGTGGACAATTTTGGAGGATTTCGCAATTCAGGATATGGGAAACCCAACCTTTACATGTTCAAAACAATATAAATAGTGATGGCCAGAATCCTCTATTGGGGTATACATTACACAACCTTGCCTAATGGGACTCAAACATTTTACATTTGGGACCCCCTTTTACATCTACATGTTGCACTTCCCCAGTTGACATTGTATATGAATAAACATATGTTTATTTGTTGTTATTGTTGAATGCCTTCAAGTCATTTCTGACCTATGGTGACTCTTGTGCTAAGAAAAACCCATGATAGGCTCGCCTGTTTCTTCAGAGGGGCCATCCTCTGAGGCCAAGTGTGAATTGGCCAAGGTCACCCTGTGAGGGTTTCCATTCCAATTAGAACAGTTTTATTTAAGTACAGTACATTCTTTCTGGGGAACTCATCAGGGATTGGCATTCAATGGGAAACCTCCACTGAATAAATCTTGCCAAGAAGACCCTAGGATAGGGTCCAACACAAGTCCAAATCAACTTGAAGACATATAACAGCATCAGCGACAACAAGAGATTTGAATTCTGACTTTCCAAACCTGAAGTTTTAATTTTCTGATAACTGTTGGCTCACATAGGTGTTCAGATGCACCTCTTGCTAGGTCACCATATTTGTGCATGTATGGTTATGAATGAAGCCCAAGTAGTGGCATCACTAGGGTTGGTGTCACCAAGTGTAGTAACTCATGGTGTCAACCCCCCCCCCATTGACTTCCTCCCATTTGACACCATACACACAATTGTTAGTCATGCTTTTTGCACTAATATTACTCATAGATCGCAGTTCCTGTATATCACTGAATGTACAGTCAGTCCTCCCAATCCATGGATTCTTTATCCACAGATTGAAGCATCTATGGTTTGAAAATATTCAAAAATATATCTAAATTCTAAAAAAAAACAAGCCTTGGTTTTGACATTTTATATAAGGGACACAATTTTACTATGCCAGTGTATTCAGTGAGACCTGAGCATCTACGGATTGTGACATCCACGGGAGGTCCTTTAACCCCTGGAACCAAACCCAAGGGCTCACTGTAATGGCAATAGTTGTGACATAAACAGCTAGCAAAATTAAAATTATACCTTTATACTACCAAAAAAATTAATTAAAATTTAAAATCTGGGGCCTCCTCTTTCTCCTCCTGCTAAGCTTTACCCTACTCCCACATGTCTTCAGCATTTTAAAGGGACACAAGTGAATGCCAGAGCCAGTTTCTTCCCAAAAGCAGATGTTTGAGGAGTAGTGGTGTCACCTCACTTTAGGGTGTCACCTGGTGCAGTCCGCACGCCCCTACTGAGTACTAGTCCCACAAAAGCAAGGAGCTTGCACTTTTAATAGTTGTCAGGTGTTGGAGGGAGCACTTAAATTTGCTAAAATTCCCCTTTGCTGAACTGGAAATCCCCTTTTTGTTTCTCGGTTCCCTGCACTGCTTTGCTTTTGGTCAATGTAACAGTCAGTGCACATAAGGGAAGCTGGCCAATTTCCTCTTTGGAAAGAGTTTAAAGTACACCTCTTTAAAAATAAATAAATAAATCAGGGAATTCAACTGTATCACAAATAGTTTAATGGAATGGGCTTTGTTGGAAACGTGTTGCCAGTATGTTAATTGCCCTTTCTCATTAGGTGGGCTTCCTTTATTCTTTTTGCACCGCAAAAAAATGCACTTTTATTCTTTTTTATTTCTTTTTAGTATCCTGATTAGATTCTTAAGAGAACACTTCTCTAGGAATTTTAGGTCCTCCTGCACTATTCTATGGTCAGTTTCCAGCAGATGTTGAGTACAGATTTATGGAGCTGTGGCCAACATCTGCTGGAAAGGAAATTGACCATAGAATTGTGCAGGAGGACCTAAAATTCCTAGATAAGTGTTCTCTCTAGGAATTTCTATGTCCTCCAGTACAACTTCTAGTGGAGGTTGGCAACAGAGTTGCACTGGAGGACCTAGAGATTCCTAGAGAAAATACATTAATCAAATTTGCAAATAATCAGATGCGCAAAAGTTAAAGCCATAGATGTAGAGGACCGACTGTAGTTTGAGACTTCGGCTACGAATCTAGGAGACCCAGATATGAATCCCCTCTCAGTCACAGAAATTCATTGGGTGACCTTGGGCAAGTCACACTCTCTTAGCCGCAAAAGAAGGCAATGGCAAACCCCTCTGAACAAATCTTTTCAATAATACCCTGGGACAGGTTCGTGCTAGGGTTGCCATAAGTTGGAAAAGATTTGAAGGCACACAGCACCTAGTTTCCTTGAGTCTCACTTTGGGGGGAAAGGTGGGATACAAATAAATTGATTGGTTTATTGATTAAAAGCTTGGATTAAAACCCAGAGTAGATTTAACACCTACTGGCATAGAATCATCACTAAATATATGCGCTAGGAACCCTGTTCAAAACTGCATTATTGGTATGACTTTGTCATTGGAATAACACCAAGCAAGTTATTGTGCCCTAAGGCGTAAGGGGCAAAGTACTGTGTAGTAAAAAAATAAATGAAATTAAATTAAAAATTGTTCTCCCATGAAAATTCTAAATGCAGTTTTGAAGGGTATTCATTCTCCTTCTCCCTCCCTCTCTCCTTCTGTTTCTTAGATACATCTTTGGAGGAAGAAAAACATCTTTTTCCAGGAGAGGATTAAAGAAAGTTGGCTAATTGGCTGTAGTTTTAACTGTTTTAATTACTTTTATCCCTGGAGCCCCATGAATATTTAGATGCAGCAGATGACATATTGAAAACAGTAGCATTCACATTCTAAGTTTAATGAACTTACATGTTGTTTCCTTCGGCAGACACTTGAGATGATTCACACATGTTCTCTCCCATGATCAGTTTTGTGACCTGTTTAAGTCGAGGATGTGGTGCACACAAGTTTTCCCCTACATGGAAATAATCCATGTGCAAAAAAAAGTGCTGTCCAGAACATCTGGAACACAGTGATAGTGTTTTGATTCCACTATGACTGCTATGGCTGCAACCTATAGTATCCTGAGATTTGTAGTTTGTGAAGGTACTGTTGCTCTCAAGCATAGAATTCTAAATACCTCCTAAAACTGCACATCCCAGGATTTCCTAAGATGGAGCTGTGGCAAAGTAGAAACCAAGGCTGCATCCACATTACAGAAATAATCCAGCTTGACACCACTTTAACTACCATGGCTCAATCCTATGGAATTCTGGGAATTACACCATAGACACAGCAGACTGCAACTTCCACAATTCCATACCATTGAGCCATGGCAATTAAAGCAGTGTAAAACTGGATTATTTCTGCAGCGTGGATGCAACACAAGTTTTATAACTCTGTAACATCAAAAGTGTTTGTGGTGTAGAGGTTTGACCTTGGACTAGAACTCTGGAGATCAGGGTTTGAATCCTTGCTCCCCCGTGCAAAATTCACTGGCCTCAAATGATGGCAGTGGCATCCCCTGAACAAATCTTGCCAAAAAACCTTGTGATAGGGTCAACTCAGGGTAGCCACAAGTCGGAAATGACTTGAAGGCATACAACAACAATGCTATGAAAAGGCAGGTCAATGAGAGCAGGTTTACTGTATCTTGTTACATGCTAATTTTGTATGTTGTTTTTCAGTGGGTTTTTTTTTCCTTTTACTTTCTAAATTGTGCTTCTATTAAACATGTAAGCCATGTTGAGTGTTCACACTAGAAAGGAGGGTATAAACAGTCTTTCTTGATCTGGTATCCCCTAAAATGTACTTGGATTACAAGCCCTATCACTCTCATCCATCAACTGGATGAGACTAATGGGAATGGAGTCCCACTACATCTCAGGATGCAGCTGGAAAAGTCTGGTTTAAATCAATTTTTAAAAAGTCATTTGGGGCACTTGCGCATGATCGGGTTTGTTCCCGAGATACCAGAATATGATAGTTCAGACTGGGGGAGTAAAATTCTTTTTTAAAAAAAATACAGTCCAGAGACCCAGCAAAATCAAATTCACAACATATAAAATAAATTAAAAGCACAAAAGGAACAATTAGCTAACTCATACTGACAGAGCTTATTTCAGACATTTTCCCCTAGTACAGAAGTTAGCTGTTCTCTGATCCAAAGTCACATGGGGAATCTTCTCTTCTAAAATAAGGACTTGACATAAAATTGGGCCAATTTTCCTGGTATATTTGCCATGAGTGGATTAATCATGTGTCGCCGAGCCTGCTTGTAGAAACCACAAGACAAAAGAATGTGTTTCATGGATGCTCCTTCTTGAAGTCTGCAGGGACATAATAATGAGTAAAATGGGAACTCTGAATTAATTAATTTTCATCGCATGAAAACATTTACCCTTGTTTTAAAAATATTTTTGTTAATTGAATATTAATAGAATTTTGCCCTTCTGAGTCAGAGAGCAGTCTGTATAAAACAGCGATGATTATGATTACAATTATGATTATTATATCCCGCCTTCCTCCTGGTACATTTAAAAATGCATTGAAGAAAAATGGGTCTTTTTCCTCCTCTAGATCTCAGTTGGCTTGCACGGGTTCATGTGAATCAACCAGCAGTTCTTAGACGGGCAGCCCAAATTCAGACACAACGTCCTGTGAAAAAGAATTGGCAGGTAAGTCCTCCATCCTTCCTTGAGTATTCTCCTCTCACCCTGGTGCAGCCAGTCATTTTGCAAAGATGCACACAGCCCATGATGTAGCTAGAGATAATGCAGTTTGACACCACTTTAGTACTGCAGCTCATAGCAAAATATTTTAGAAAATGTCATGGGCTTTTAATTTAAAATGCAGGGTAGTGGAAGAAACCAAAAACCTTTTAAAGTTCTTTCCAGTGAGGTTAAATAAAACACCCATTAATAAGGTTTTAATAAGCAAGTGGCTATTTTAAGGATAACAAGCTGAAGATTAAAATCTGAGTGAAGCGTGGATTTGGTTCCCAGGTAAACCAGCAGTAGGCTGAGGGTACATCTACACTGTAGAAATAATGCCGTTTGAAACTGCTTTCTACAGGTTCCATCCCACAGAATCCTGAGATTTGTAGTTTTGTGACGCACCAGCTCACTTTTGCAGAGAGGGCTAAAGACTTTGTAAAACTACATATCCCAGGACTCTATAGGATGGAGCTTTAAGCACTTAAAGTAGTGTAAAACTGCATTATTTCTCTAGTGTAAATGACCCAGAATATTTTTTTTCCTAAATTTAAGCTGGATTCATTAGCCAAGTCCCAGAAATGGATGGAATTTTGGAATTTGTAGTTTTGCCTTCTCTGTTAGAGAGCTTCGGTGCCACAGCAAACTACAAATCCCAGGATTCCATAGCCTGGAGCCATAGCAATTAAAACTGTCCAACTGGATTATTTCTGCAGTATAGATACAGCTTAGGGCTAAGCAAACCACTTCAGAGTTTCAGGTGAAGACTTTCAGTGGCTGAAGAAGTACTGTTAAGTCAGTGTGGAAAGGACAAAACTGGAGGGCTTATAATAATAATAATAATTTGTTTTATTTATATACCGCTGTTCCAAAGATCATAGCAGTGAACAACAAGTAAGCTAATTAGCAAGTAAGCTAATTTGCCCCCAACAGTCTGGGTACTCATTTTAGCGACCTCGGAAGGATGCAAGCCTGAGTCGAGCTTGGGCCCTTTTGCTGGTCTTGAACATTCTTCATGAGTATTTACTATTTGGCAACCATGCATAAGGATTTGTTCTGATTGCTCCTATTTTCTTTCTAAATAAAGGCTGCTTGGCTTCTGCGTGCTGTCACCTGCATAGATCTTACCACCCTTTCGGGCGATGACACCCCTTCTAATGTCTACAGGTTGTGTTACAAAGCAAAGCATCCCATCAGAGAGGATCTCTTGCAAGCTCTGAATATGCGTGATCAAGGTATGGCAAGTTGTGATGAGTAACAAAACCCATTTGACTCAGTTAGTGCAAATCTGGCAGCAATATGAGCTGTGCAGGTATCAGTCTTGACTTGACCTCTGCTAATGGTCTTTTGCTGAAACATTTAAGTGAGACAAATTATATTGCTTCATGAAAAAAATACAGTTGGTCCTCTGTATCCACAAGGTTTCTATCCACAGATTCAACCATCCACAACTTGAAAATATTAAAAAATAATATAAATTAAAAAAAATATTGTTTTTGTCATTTTATATAAGGGACACCATTTTACTGTGCCATTATATTTAATGGGACTGGATCATCCACAGGTTTTGGTATCCGCAAAGGTCACGGAACCTAATCCCAGTGGATGTCAAGGGTCCACTGTATCCTCTTAGTACTGTAACAGAATGTTGTAGTGTGGAATCCTCTTCAGGCTGCCTGCCAGCCATGCTGTTATCCAGGATATTCCATTCCATTTTGTTCCCCATTCCCCCAAATCCTCAGCATTCTCAGTCTTTATTTGGCTGCCTGTTAGAGTTCTTCCCACCCCAAACTCTGTTTATACAGATACTGTATACTTGAGTTAACAAAGTATATATGTTTTCCTGGATATTCCTTCTTTAACAGAAAATTTGGTGCCAGAGGCAGAAATAACATGGAAAACAATAGGAATAGGGTGCTGTGCCTCAAAAAAAGACGAACAGTTCCACATGTTTCAGCATACAGTTGGCCCTCCGTGTTTGTGGGGGATCCATCTCCCCCCTCCCCATGAAAATGGAGGCTCGTGCATATTCAAGCCCCATAGGTTTAAATGGGGCATGTGCCTATGTGCATGCCCCATTAAAAATAGCTGAGGTTGCCTCTCTGCGGATTTTCAAGGTTGTGGATCCGAGATCTGCAAGTTAGGAGGGCCGACTGTACATACAAGCACATACAAGTGATTAGGGTTGTCACAGTGAAAAAT
>NC_056526.1:16647330-16666441 GCF_019175285.1 Sceloporus undulatus | reverse complement strand
CACACACACACACACACACACAGAGTCCGGATGTGGGACTGAGTAGCCAAAGGTGATGAAAAATACCACCCTATTAATTTCTGTCTGGTTGAGATGCTCCAGTTTACCATTCAAGATGTGGACTGGTGGGGCCACCTTACCCTTCACTCCAGCCAGGCACAATACCCAAGGTAGGTTCCCCCTGCCTGCCTGTCACTGGGTTCGTTGGTGTTGTTGTGTGCCTTCAAGTTGTTTCTGACTTATGGTGACCCTATTATGGGGTTTTCTTGGCAAGTTATTCAGAGCGGGGTTGCCATTGCCATCTTCAGAGGCTTGAGAGAGTGGGACTTGCCCACTATTACCCAGTGGGTTTTTACATGGCTGAGCCAGAATTCAAACCCTAGTCTCCAGAGCTGTGGTCCAATGCTTGAACTGCTACATCACGCTGGTTTTCCCATCACCCGTCACCTCTTCCTTAACTTTGTGCTTGACAGAAGAATGAGAAAAGCACACAGAGGTAGCCAAGCAGCAGCATGAGGAGGGTGCCACTTTGTTGTTATGGTTATTGTTGTTAACTGCCCTTGAGTCAATCTTGAACCATGGCTGCTCTGTGGATGAGACATCTCCAATACTCCGTGTGCCCCACTATTGTCCCCAGTTGTTGCAGATTCAAGCCCATGGCCTTCCTGATGGCGTCCATCCATCTAGTGTGTGGTCTTCCTCTCTTTCTCTTTCCTTCTACCTTTCCTGGTATTGTGATTTTTTCTGATGAGCCATTTCTTCTCATCTTAGTCATCTTGGCTTCGAGAGAGTTCTCAGGCCTAATCTGTTGTATGACCCATTTGTTTGGGGAACACTAATGTTTGTACGATTCTGACTTTTGTGCTTAATTGTATGTCTTTGCTCTCGTGCTTAGTTGTATGTCTTTGATTTCTTGACCACAGTCACCATTTCAAACAGTGTTTGGTCCAAGGTACAGGAACTCTTTTACTATTTCTATTTCCTCATTGTCTAGGTTGAATTTATGGATATCTTCTATGGTCATGCAGGTACCACTGCAGAGCCTCATATCCTCTTCTATCTTCTTGGCACTACATCATGGCCTGAGTCTCCTGGACCCTGGCACAACACAAAGGCTTGAACAGTGTAGTGCAGATGTACTATCTGTCACAAACTAAAAATCATATCTAGCCCTTTACAACCTAGTAATGATTATATCTTGATTGTTTTAAAATGGTTCCTATTTCTGCTCATATGTGACTGACTGTAAGTAGGCAGGCAAGGGGAGCCTGTAACCCAGATTTGTTAGTGGATACCCAAACGTCCAGATTTACTTGTTTATTTATACAGCTTTCAGAAAAACAAGTAAAAAAAAACCCCACCCACCCCAATTGTCTTAACTGAATAGGAAACGGGAAAGGAGAAACTGTATGGATGCCAGGGCTGTAATTATTTCGAAACACAATTGTTAAAAAGAACTCCAGGGCCTGTCGGTTTGGATGGTGTACCTTGGTGTGTTTTTTTTTTTTTGTATGTGATTTTTAAAATTAACATGTTTGGTTTCTCGACAACAAAATTGGCATGCTTTCTAAATTGTTTTTGCTGAATCCCAGGGCACACATGGTACCATTTACATCACCGTTGCTCATTGTCTCCCTGGAATGCTATTAATTAGTACGCTTTTTAATACAGTAGGAGATGGCTTTTCTCTGTAATTGGTTTTTTTTTAATGTACCTTGAACGGTTTGCCTTTTAAGTGCTGACAGCACCCCAGTAACCAAGTTTTGTGTTTTTTAAAAAGGAGGGAAACTATACAATTAGCACCTCTGCATTTTCTTTAGCTGGAGAACACAGCATTAATACTCTTGACACATCATATTCTTCTGGATCTTGCTTTTGGTGCCAGTGTTTGGAGGTTTTATGCAAAGCCCAGTTGAAAATGGAGGTCTGAGTAGACAAGTTCAGAGGCTGCGAAGGATCTCTAGAACTTTGCATGGCGAATCTGTGCACCTCTGTTAATTTCTTTGTTTATGGCAGGGATGGAGAGTAGGTGACTCTCCAGATGTTGTTTGGGTGCAGCTACCACCAACTACCATAACAAAGGCTTGGGGAGCTGTAGCCCTAAAAAGTTGAACCTACACCTGGAAGGCCAGATCATGCCCTCTAAATTTCCACAAGGATGCATGTGGCAGAGCAACATTAGAGTGTGGTCAGGATGGCAGAAGTTATTAATGAGGAAAAATACACAAGCTAGAAGATGCTGCAATAGTTTGCCTTTGCCTCAGTCTACAGGAAATGAGAAGATTTTGCCTCACCCTGTGCTCTTCCACCCACCGCCTGCCTTAGTTAACTGAGTGCAAACCACTTTTGCACTTTGAACTCAGTCTGCAGCAAATGAACAAGAGCTTAGGATGAAGGAGGCAAAATGGAACCAGGAGAGAGAAACTGGGACATTTTAAAAGCAGATGACAAAGTAGGATGAAAGAGGATTAATTGTGATTGTCCTTGCTAAATCAGGAAAGAATGGTGCTGTATTTTTTTAATTGTATTGTTTTAAAGTTGCTTTTAATATTTAAAAGGTAGTATAAGCTATCTAGAGAATCTGGCTACTGGGCAACATAAACATATGCTGAGTAAATAAAATAAAGCTCTACACTTGAGGGGGGTTTGATACAGGCTAGGGGAACCTCCTAACCAGTGCGGAATCACTACCACGTCCCAAGGATTAATTGAGGCTGGGTCTCATTCCCCAGGTACTTTTCAGCATGAAAGATCAGAACCAGAAAGAGTGAAGTTCTTAATTTGTTATTCATATAATTCCAGTAATTTACCTAGTGCTTTACAGAGTAAAGAAGAACATGGGACCCTGTCCTGAGGACTTTATAATTTGATTTTCATCCCAGGAAAAATAGAGAGGAAGGTATGGGCAGGAATAAAGCAGAGGAAGAATATGCAGGAAATGTACACTTGTCCCTCCACGTTTGCAGCTTTGACTTTTGTGGATTTGATTATTCACAGATTTTAATATGCTCTCTCTAGAAATCTCTTGGTCCTCCAGTGCAACTCTGTGGTCATCTTTAACCAAAGGTTGCACTGAAAACCTAGAAATCTCTACAGAGAACACTCCACTAGGCATTTGTAGCTCCTCTAGCACAATTCTATGGTCAGTGTCTGGCAGATGTTGACCACAGAGTTGCACTGGAGCACCTAGACGTTCCTAGAGAGGTGTTCTCTCAGGTAAAAACATAGTGTGTTTGTTATTTACATTTTTTTTCACATTCACAGGGGTCCTGTGCCCCTAACCCACGTGAATGTGGAGGGACAAGTGTATTTTGGTTACAGATACCATAGATTTGGTTACGCAAAGTTACTTAGAGGGTTGTGCAAGAGGTCTTACAGAAAAGTTAGGCTTCTGGAAGAAGGACTAATAGAAGAAGATGACTCTGAGTGCATGCAATATAATTGTGTCACTCCTGTGTTAACTTCCCTCCTGCACTTTGCACATTTTCTGCCTGCAATTTAGGAAGCACATCTACTAAAAAGGCAATTTGTGATGTGCTCTGCATTATGAAAGTGCTAGTGTTGATTTCCCCCCCTCAAAATATCCTTGAATTCCCCTACCCTCCAGTCCCTCTTCTTTTTAGAGCTCTTTAAAAAGCCTCTGCCAAAGCTGAGGGTCACATGTGATGCATGACTGCTGGACTTGCTAAACAGTTCTTCTGCCTTTCATAGGTTTCAAAAAAATTGCTACAAATGTTAAGTACTTTAGCGTATGTCCAATTATGCTGAGCTTTAAGTTAAATCTGCTGTTACCTATTGTTGAGTACCTTTGTGCCACTTGAACTACAGCTTGCTAAGCCTGGTCTTTAACAATTATTTTAAGTGCTTTCTAATGGATTGGAATATAAAAGCACATGTATTGTGTGCCTCCTTTCCTTTTTGTTTAGAAGCTAAGTCCTTGCACTAGAGTTTCTGAACTCTTTTCATTCATATATATATATATATATATATATCTTTTTTGTATCCAATATCCATTAGTTTTTTAAAATGGATTTTTAAAAATGAAAATAATCCCATCTAGCCTTTTTCTCTTGCTAGTATGCCACACATAAGGAACAAAAGATGCATGCCCCAATCTGTGCAGCTCTGATCCTCGCCTGTTCTCCGAGCATGGGCTTGGAACCTAAAAGATATTGATCAGAGGTAGGCAGTTTGATTGCACTTCAGATGTTTTGAGCTACAGATCCCATAATCCATTACCTCTGGACATGGTAGCTGGATCTATCGAGTACTGTAGTCCAAAACAGTTAGAGAGTACTAGGTTCTCTACTGTAGGTTTATTTTACACAAGGACATAGCATAAAATATTTTCTGCCCCTTCCTCATTCCTCTACCACATGTATCCCTTGAAAAGCCTTTCCAGAGGTTTGAGACCTCCCACACAATATGGGATAGGCAGAAAAGTTATGTTTTGGGCCATTCCTGCCAGCAAGGTCAGCTGGGGGGTTATAGTAGCTTTTGTTGTAAAAAAAAATAAATCAAAATGTCTGACCTCCGAGTATGGGGCATGACCTGACTTGTTTGGTTCTGTTTCTCTAGTACTATAGAGGTTGAGTGTTCCTTATCTGGAATTCATCTGAAATATTCCAAAGGCTAAATCTTTTTTCATGGGCAGCTAAGATAATGACAGCTTCGCTTCCTGATGGCTTGGTGTATACAAACCTTGTTTCATGCCAAAAAAAACCCCTATTAAATTAAAAATATTGTACTGTATACAATTACCTTCAGGCAATCTGTGTAAAGTGTATATGAACCATATGTGCAAATACAGGTTTTTTAAAATCCAAAAAAAAAAAAAAAAAACCCGCAAGCATTTCAAATAAGGGAGACTCAACCTGTACTTGTACTGTACTACTAATACTCTACTACCAGTACTATATTAGTACTAATTTCCATAGGGAGAAAAAACTCAGATTTATATTCTGTACTTTGTTAATGCATACCTGAAACAGTCACATTGGATTCAGAGAAATGGCATAAATTTAGAAGTTAAACTAGAAATGGAATAATATGCTGAACTTGAGGGGTATTTTTTAACTAATCTTCCACCTTTTGATTTTTTCCCCTCTTTCTTCTAGTGCTGTTTGAGGAGATACGCCAGTTCCGTCAGGCCTGTGGAGAAGCTCATATGAAAACCATCTTGGGGACAGGAGAGCTGGGATCACTAACTAATGTCTACAAAGCCAGTCTTGTTGCCATGATGGCAGGTAATTTCCAGTTATAAGCAGGATCATGAATGAGAACATAAGGAGTGATTTAATTCAGTTTGCCATCCAGCCAGCCTGCTGTGCCCTTCTATAGGGTCCTGCATTGGAGTCAACCAAGTCTGATTTTGGAGAATGTGAAGCTGGGATACTTTTAGTTGAAATAGATGGTTAATAACTAAAACTAGTGAGGAGAGTTATCTCTTCCTTTCCCTTCTGACCTTTTCTGTTTTTACAGGATTTTAGGAATTGACTAGTAGGGCTTTTAATACTAAGAAACGGCAAAAAGAAAAGAATGAATGAGACAAGGCGGGGTGAGAAATGGATGAGCCAGAAGGTCCCATAAGAACCTTTGTCGGGGATGCTTTGATTGAGATTTCCTGCATGGCAGGGGGTTGTACTGGATGGCCCTTGCGGTCTCTTTCAACTCTGTGACTCTGATTCTATGATTCCCATCCCTGCCAGTAAAATACAGCAATAACAAATTTTAAAAAGATGAACACTCTGATGCCCCTTTAATGTCATTTATAATCTGTTGTCCGATTCACCTCCCACACTGCAGTCCTGTCTTGACGCCCTTAGACAAATTCCCAGGCTCCAATCCCTCAAATGACACACCAGCATTGATAACCTGCCCTGGGACCCTGTGGCAGGGAATGGGAAGAGAACCCCTATTTAAAAATTTCCCGCATCTCATCTTAGAAAAATAATTTGAATGCTAGCTTATAAATTGCCCATCTGTTAATATCCCTCTCTTAGGAATTGTCTTAAACCAAAACAGGATGGAGCCCTCAAAGGGCTTTCGCTTATGGCCCCTCTCAGACTTGAATAGGCCTTTCTGAATAAATCTAAAACTGATGAAATCGTAAACTGAATTTGAAACTGAAAAAACTGAGCCCATAGATAGCAGAACACAGGTGACAGATAGCCACAAAAATATAGTCAGCCCTCCATATTCACGGATCCCTTATCTTTGGATTCAACCATCCACAGTTTGAAAATACTAAAAATACATATAAATTCCAAATAGCAAATCTTGATTTTGTCATTTTATATATCGAGCACCATTTTACTATGCCACTGTATTTAATGAGACTTGAGCATCCACAGATTTTGGTATCCATGGACAGTCCTGGAACCAAACATCAGCAGATACCAAGGGCCGACTGTAATGTTGCAACTGCAGAAGTACATTCCAGACTTCTGGGGCTATTTCAGAAAAGTCCCTGATCCCCAGAGACTTATGTAAAGGGTGAATGTGAAGGTATTGCACTGTAGAAATAATACAGTTTGACACTGCTTTAACTGCCATGGCTCAGTATTATCTGTCAGAAGGCTCTCATGTCATAACAAACTACACATTCCAGAATTCCACAGTGTTGAGCCATGGCAGTTAAAGGCATGTCAAGCTGCATCATTTCTGCAGTGCAGATTAGACCCATGTGTGTTTGAATGTGGAGTGTTCCAGAACACCCATTGTCTTTCTGAGGAGAGTGAGTTTGAGTGAGATTGCATTCAAGTAAACATGGGATAGCCCAGTTTATATTTGATTTTTGTCAACTGTGGCCTCTGTTTGTGTGTGGCTAGAGTTTGGGAAAGTTGAACTACTGTTCTCAAAGTGCCTCAGTCAGCATGATAGCAATTGAATGACTTCCAAAAGTAGTTGGAGAAACTAATGAAGGAGATGTCTGTCAGTGGCTGCTAGTCATGGTGATCATATTTTGCTTTGCAGTATTAGCATGCCTTTCAGTACCACATGCTGGGAAACATGAACCAGAGTGTGTGCTACTGTATTCATGTCCTTCTGTGAACTCCTGTTAGGACAGTTAGTTGGCCACTTTGGGAACAGAATGCAGAATTTGATAAGCAGTTGGTCAACTTCCACAGGATCCTTCTTGGCTCTTCATATGATAGGGACATCCCCTACCCATTAGCGCAGTACATCAACCACTAGACTTAAGTTTTTAGCTCAGAGCTAGAAAACCCAAGATCCAGGTTCTTGAGTGGCGACAAAAATCTTGTGGGTCTGTTCTAATGGAAGTTGGCCCCATCACCATCACAGGCCTGTCTGGTGAGGACACGGAAGAGAGCCTTCTCAGTGGTTGCACCCAGGCTGTGGACCCCCTTCCACAGAAGGCTAGGTGGCCAATTCTTTGCTCTCCTTTCTGTCAGTAGGCTATTTCTATCTAGGCAGACTCTAAACTTTTAGTTAAGTGGCAGCAAGTCATTTGAGAGTGGATGCTGTGTATTTATTTTATTGGATTTATATCCCACCTTTCTCCAAAAATGATATTCAAGGTAGCCCTCAGATTTTATACATACGCAGGGGATCCATTCCAGGTGTTTTGGATCCCCATGAAAATGGAAAATTGCCAATGTTCAAGCCCCATTGGCTTGAATGGCGGCGCGCACCCCACATTGTCCCCTTCTGTTTGCTGCCCATAAACAGGCAAGGGACTTGGGCGGCTCCCTCGCGGAGCAAAAAAGAAGCTCCAAAATGGAGCTTCTTCCTGCGGCGCTCTTATGACGCCGCGAGGCGTCAATGGCGCACTCGCGACGTCATAACCGACTTGCGACGTGCGGATGCACAGCGTCCGCTACGTCAATATGGCGGCCCCCATGTGGAAGGGGCGCTGGCATATTGTACGTATTCCATACGTACTAGGGTTAGGGGGTGCGGAAGCACCGCCCCTTCCTAACCCTAATACTTATGGAATACGTATTTTTTGGCGGTGTGTAACCCGCCCCAGACTCCAACTCTGCAAAAACGGAGGGGTGACTGTGTGTATGTGTGTGTTTGTTTGTTGTTGTTACCTGCCCTTGAGTCGTCCCCAACTCATGGTGACCCTATGGATGAGACACCTCCAAGACCTCCTGTCCTCCACTACTCTGCTCAGGTCCTGCAAATTCAGTCCCGTGTCCTCCCTGATTGAATACAACCATCTGAAATGGGGTCTTCCTCTCTTTCTGCTACTCTCCACCTTTCCTAGCATTCTTGTCTTTTCTAATGAGTCATGCTTTTTCATCATGTGACCAAAATACAACAGTCTCAATTTGATCAACTTGGCTTCCAGGAAGAGTTGATCTGTTCAAGGATCCATTTGTTTATCTTTTTGGATGTCCATGGTATCCTCAGCACTCTTCTCCAGCGCCACATCTCAAATTAGTTTATTTTCTTTCTTTTGACTTTCTTTACTTACCAGCTCTCGCAGCTGTACATGATGATGGGGAATACAATGGCTTGGACGATTCTAACTTTACTCTTTCGGATCTTGTCTAGATATCTTTACTCTTTTGGATCTTGTCTAGATCTTTCATGGCCGCCCTTCCCATTCTAGTCTTCATCTTATTTCATGACTGCAGTCACCATTCTGATCAATGTTTGATCCAAGGTATGGGAACTCTTTAACTTATATACTGTATCTTGTATCCTTTCAGTTATGTTTTAAGCCTAGTTTACTCCCTTAACCATGTGTCATTTTAACAGAATGGTGATTTAATTTTATTTCTGCCTTTTGTAAAGTTAGTTTTGCTGACATTGTTGCTAACTGCCTTTGAGTCAATGCTGACTCATAGTGACCCTGTGGATGAGACCTTTTCCAAGACCTCCTGTCCTCAACTGCTCTGCTCAGGACCATGGCTCAGCTCAGTCCTCAACTACAAGCTCAGGATCATGGCCTCCTAGATTGTGTATACTGTATATACTCATGTATAAATCTAGAAATTTTAGTCAAAAAATTGACCCAAAAATCCCAGGCCGACTTATCCATGGGTCAAATTTAAATATTATACTTTAACTCTTATTAAAAAGGGAACGATCCCCTGGTATAAGGCAAGAGTGCAATCTGTCCTAGAAGCACTGACCTCCCTCTACTCTCTCTTCCATCCAGCCTTTAGTATGAGTTACATAATTTAGCAGGTTCTTTGGCATTGTTTTCCTTTGCTTCATCATTTAGATCCTTTGTTACATGCCCCTAAATTTTACCCTCGACTTATCCAAGGGTCATATCAAAATCCATAATTTTGTCTCCAAAACCTGACCTCGACTTAAACATGAGGTTGACTTATAGTCGAGTATATATGGTATCCATCTAGTGGAGTGATGGCGAACCTATGGCACGCGTGCCAGAGGTGGCACTCAGAGCCCTCTCTGTGGGCACATGTGCCATCGTCCCAGCCCAGAGTTTGCCAGAGTTTGTTACTAGAAAGCCAGAGGGACATGGCACTTTGCAATAAGGTTTTGGGTTGCAGTTTGGGCACTTGGCCTCGAAAAGGTTCACCATCACTGATCTAGTGTGAGGTCTTACTCTTTTCCTCCTGCCCTCCACGTTTCTTAGCATAATTGTCTTTTCTAATGAGTCATGTCTTCTCATGATGTGGCTAAAATATAGCAACCTCAATTTACGTCCAAAACACACTGCAGAAGTAATCCACTTTGAGACTGCTTTAACTGCCCTGGCTGAATGCTAGTGAATTCTAGGAACTCTAATTTTTGTGAGACATTTAGCCTTCTCTTCCAGAAAGCTCTGGTGCCACAATAAACTACAGTTCTTCACAGCAGTTAAAGGGGTCTCAAACTGGATTGTTTCTGCAGTGTGTTTTGGACCTTAGTCATCTAGACTTCCAGGTAGGATTCATCATGTGCCTTTTTAAATAGAATAGTGATTTAATTGTTTTTTGACATTAGTAAAACTACTTTTTAGCTGAACATATATTTTAAATTTTGTAAACTACATTGGATTCTGTGCTCGGGGAAAGTCAAAGTATAATTTGAATGAATAAATAAAGTCTTACAGCAGGGCTGGGTAATTTTGGTATGTGTGTGTGTGTGTGTGTTATGTTCAACAGTGTAAGAGGTTGGGATGACCTGTTGAAAAAAAGTGGATTGCTGCTGCTGGAAGCTTTTAAGAGAGGAAGTTCAATTTCTTCCTCCCTTGTTTACTAGAAAATGGGCTGTCTGGGAGAGTCTGGGTGGATGTTGGAAGGTGCAATATCAGCCTCCACATGTCGCCCCAGGGTCACCCTTTCCCCACCCCTCTACTACAGCCAGTAACTTTGGGTGGTGCTTCTAGATTGTTTAAAACTCGTTTCATCTTTCAAAAATCTATATTAATATTTCTTTTTTTAAAAAAATTCAAATAATGAAATCATTAGACAAAAAGTGATCCTTAATTAATGCATTTGGCTATTCGTAGTTCCTTTATTGTTTGTTTCTTTGAACGTTCTCCTGCCTGCAGTGTTTCTCATGCAATTTTTCTTGCACACAGCAGGTGGCGCTGCTGTTAATACTATTCTTTTCTCCCTCTTTGCATTGTTAAGCCTTCTGCGTCCATGCCATTTCTCACTTTTCAGTATAGGTAATAGCATCAGTTGATTTGTGGCTTAACAGCTAAGGTGCTTGTTTGAATGGAACTGAGCACAACAGCCGAACATGGCCGAACACATTTTGAAAGCACAGTATCGCCTGTATTCAGAAATTCTGAGAAATAGAATGTCCCGTAGAAGACTGTGGCAGATTGGACAAGTTCAGTATCTCTTTGGTGGGGAAAAATGCAAATATCAAGCCTCATTTTTTTGTTGGTGTGTGTGGACACAGCATTAGCACCTATGCATAATTTGCAAGAGAGCCAGCAAGTGGTTTGACTAGACGTCTAGGAGACCAAGGTTCAAATCACACATTCTCTCACCCTTTGAAAAAGGTGGTGGCAAGAGCCCCCTGAGTATGTCTAGCCAAGAAAACTCCATGATAGGTTCACCTTAGAGTCACCATAAGTTGAAAGTGACTCAAAGGTATACCCAAGAGGAACAGTTTGCAAAAGTTGTAATGATAAAAAGGGCGGAGAAACTGAGGGTGTCTTGTTTTTCAGTATGTTAAGCAAGGGATGATGGAAGAGAGGTATATAAAATGATGCCTGTTTTGAGAAAAGTGTCTAGAGAGTTCTTTTCTTTCTCCTGTACAAAAATTTGAGGTCAACTAAAAACAAAACAAACCCAAAGTTACAAGAATAAAATACAAAACAGTTATAAATTATCCAAGAAAACCTATGATAGATTCTTCATTAATCGGAAATGACTTGAAGGCACACAACAACAGCATAAACACTGCTGAATAAATTGCAATATAAAAGCCCACTTATAAAAAGAGTCACCTTTCTATATGAGCCTGCCTGAGCTCTTACGATGAGGAGGACTTTGTTTAGTCCTGCTACCTTTCCAGGCATGTTTGGTGGGTTCCAGATGGAGAACCTTCTCAGTGACTGCTCCCAGACTTTGCAACTGCCTCTTTTCCTCTCCTTTGAGCATCAAGTAAAAACTTCGCTACTCCAACCGGTCTTTTAATGCTTGTGACCTTTTTTAAAAAAACAATCTCTTTTAGTGACATTTTAAATGGTTTTAATTCTATGGATTATTTAATTGCTTTTTAAAATAATCTTTAAGATGGATTCTTAAAGAGAACCAGCTTGGTGTTGTGGGTTGAGAGTTGGATTATGACTCTGGAAGACCAGGGTTCAAATCCCCACTGAGCCATGGAGACCCATCAGATGAGCTTGGCCAAGTCATACTTTCCCACCCTCAGAGGAAGCCAGTGTCAAAACTCCCATGAATAATAAATCTTGTCAAGAAATCCCTAGGGTAGTGTTGCCATAAGTCGGAATTGACATGAAGGCATATAACAAGTTCTTAAGGGCTAGACAAAGCTTGGAAAAGTTGCTTTACTATCAGCCATGCTGCATAGTAGGGGATTCTGGGGGGGTTGTTTCCACTATGGTTTAAACCAGATCTTGATACGGTTTAACCCATGATGGTTCCCACTTAATTCAAATCCCTGAAGCGATTTGTAAAGGGGGGCATGGTTTTTACCCATTTTTACCCATTTAACTCATATCAAAAGGATGCTGGTAAAATGGGGTGTTTTTTGGGCTGAATTGATTTATTTGGAAATAAATTGATTCAGCCCAAGTGGGAACCAGACGGAATCGAATCGGATTCGAATCTGCCTTGGTTCCCACTGGCAGCGGCTTTCCCAGCCATACCTCCATGCTCTGTCCTCCGTCCTCCAGTCTGCTTCTCTCCTTCCGCCCCGGCCTCTCCTCTGCCTCCAGTATGGCCAGGAAGAACGGAGGGTGATATGGTGAGGAACCCACAGCTGTCACTTCCTGCACTGATTCTTGAAACTGGCACAAACATAATGGGAACCACGCTGTTTGCAGAACCGGTTTCAGGAATGGGTGCAGGAAGCGAATTAAGAGGTAAGTGGGATTGAGGCCCTGGAGTCATAAAAAAAAGGAAAATTGTTAGTTTCAATTCTCGCACTAAGAATGGCCAGCCCACCCAGGCAAGGGATGGATGAAAACAGCTTAAAAGGTGTGGTGAAGCAAAGCACCAGAAAACATGCACACACACACACATACAACTTTGCAAAATGATACTAGCTAGGTCTGTGAGGAGTTAGCAACACATTTTCTGCTTCTGGTTATTTATAGAAGTAACTTTGATATGGTAGGTCGGATTTTTGTGTTTTGTTTGCATGTTTGAAATTGGGTGGGTTAATGCAAGAAGAACTGGGCCAGTCAATGCAATGTAAGAGGTCTTAGATCACTGAGTGCTCCAGAGGTAGGAGACACCCTTCTGTAGAGCCAAAGCTGCTAATGCTCTTGTATTTATGTTAATTTGCTGGTGAATAATGTAAAGGGGACTATTTATTTTTTAATAGAAGAGAAGGATATAAATTGTCTGTGTAGGGTAATGTTACTTACAGCTGCCACTGAACAGATGCTTGGAGTGTTTAAATGGATATTTTAGTCTACACTAAGTTATGGGAGTGAAGAACAAACTTTTCTTTAATTTACACTCCCACTTATTCTTTTAAAATTGATTTTCTGACAAGATTCACACTGTCTCTCTCCCTCTGTCTATATGTGCGCACATACATGCATGCATATATGAGTATTCCTTATAAATATTTAATTTAGCTTGCACTTTCTTTCATTTTTTGGCATGCGTTTTTTGAGCAAAGATTGCATTTTAATGATGATGATAGACTATTTTAATATAAAGCTGTGAGACGAGTTTCATTTATTCTTTGGAACCAGATTTACCCAAGAATGAGTCACTTGGATGTTTGGGGTTGAAGAAAGGTACAAATTAGAACTGTGTTGCCATGTAATGAAAGTTTTAAATAGGGCCTCATTGATTAAAAACCTTCACTTCTTGGGAGAACATGGCAAGAAGCTAAAGGTTCTTCTGTTATTTTAGCTTCGAAAAGGGTTGTTCTACTTTGTTGTAGCTGAAATAACAGAGTCCAGGAGCACCTCTAAGACTAACCAATTTATTGCAGCATGACTGTTAACAGAGAATCATGGATCTGAAGAAGTGGACTACAGTCACCAAAAGCCCATGCTATCATAAATCTGTTGATTTTCAAGGTGTCTCAGGACTTAGGCTGCATCCAAACTTCTGAAATAATCCAATTTGACACTACTTTAACTGTCATGGCTTAATGCTATGGAATTCTGGGAACTGTAGACTGTTCTGGCATCAAAGCAGAGCTCCAGAGCTGAGCTTCTGGGAAACTATAGTTTCCAGCATTCCATAGCATTGAGTCATGGCACTTGAAGTGCTGTCAAACTAAATTATTTCTGCAGTGCAGATGCAGCCTTGGTAGTGTTATTTCATATACATCAAGAAATGCATGGGATAGATTCTCTTGACCCATTGAAAGTGTGACCGTTCTTCAGTTGCTTTTTGTTTTGTGTGTGTGTGTATGTGACTAAACTATCAGAGCCGGGGTTTGAAGAAATTTTTCAAAGAAGTAGCTGTGTTAGTCTCTTGCAACATAAAAGGAAGGGTTTTATTGGTTTTTATTTTACTGGTTTTTATTTTAGCATGAGCTTTTCCTGGGTATAAACCCAGTTCTTCACTTGCAATTATTGTTGTTGTTAACTGCCCTCTAGTTGATCACGACTCATGGCGACCCTACGGATGAGACATCTCCAAGACCCTCTGCCCTCCACTGCTCTGCTGAATTCCTGCAGTCCCAATAAAACCTGTGACCTCCTTTATAGAGTTGATTCATCTGGCATGCGGCCTTCCTCTCTTGCTACTTCTCTTTACCTTTCCCAGCATTATTGTCTTTTCCAGTGAGTCCTTCCTTCTCATGATGTGACTGAAATACGACAGTCTCAGTTTGATCATCTTGGCTTCCAGGGAGGTTTCCTGCTTGTACTGCTCTAGGACCCATTTGGCTGTTCATGGGATCCTCAGCACTCTTCTCCAGCACCACATTTCAAATGAATTGATTTTCTTCCTATCATCTTTCTTAACTGTCCAGCTCTCACATCCATACATGGTAATAGGGAATATGATGGCTTGTATGATTCTAACTTTTGTGCTGAGTTGTATATCTTTGCATTTTAGAATCTTTTCTAGTTCTTTCATAGCCATCCTCTCCATTCTTAATCTTCTTGTGATTTCCTGACTGCAGTCCCCATTTCTATCAATGTTTGATCCCAGGTATGGGAATTCTTTTACTCTTTCTATTTCTTCATTGTCTAGGTTGAACTTGTGAAGGTTCTCAGTGGTCATTATTTTGGTTTTCTTTATGTTCTTTGCACTTTTTTTCATCTTCCTTCGTAGGGCTTCCAGGTCTTTGAGGTTTTCTTTTAGTACTATGGTGTCATCTGCATATTTTACATTGTTGATATTCCCTCCTCCTGTTTTCTCTCCTCTTTCCTCTGTGTCCATGCCTGCTTTTCTTATAATATGTTCTGAATACAGTTGAGCAGATAGGGTGAAAGGAGACAGCCTTGTCTGATCCCTACTACAGTTGCAGTACAGAATGATATAGAGTCCTTACGTATAAAGCCTGCTTAGACAATGTGGAAGTGGGACTGAATGTCAAAGGGCACGGCCCTTGCCCTAAATTGTCAAAGGTAAGTTCTTTCTGATCTTTATAATGGTGTTCATATGTAAAATCAATAAATCTGCTTAATAAAATTCTCGGTTCAAAACTGTCTCTGGTCCAAAACACATTACAGAAATAATCCAATTTGAGACTGCTTTAACTGCCTGGATCAGTGCTAGGGAATCCTGGGAATCGTAGTTTGTTCTGGTACCAGAGCTCTCTGACAGAGAAGGCTAAATGTCTCACAAAACGACAGTTTCCGGGAATCCCTAGCTTTGAGCCAGGGCAGTCTCAAACTGGATTATTTCTGCAGTGTGCTTTGGACCTCAGAAGATTCCTTTTGTTATAAGTACAATAGTGAGCTTGTTATTGTTGTGTGCCATCAAATTCTTTCCTAATTATGGTGACCCTAAAGTGAACTTATCATGGAGGCTTTCTTTTCAAGTTTTTTCAGAAGGGTTTTTCCATTGCCATCCTCTGAGGCTGAAAGAGTATGACTTGCCCAAGGTCCCCCAGTGGGTTTCCATCGCCAGGCAGAGATTTGAACTCTGGTCTCCAGAGTCATAATCCAAAGCTCAAACCACTACACCAGTGAGGACTCTTGTATTAATATATGTAGTGTGCTATGTAGCCATTGCTTTTGCAAATGCATCTGAAGAAGTAGACTTAAGTCTACAAAACTCATGCTGCCAACTTCTTTCTTTCAGTTAGTCTCAAAGGTGCTAGTCTCACTACATACTGATTCTACAGACTAACACAGCTATATCATTGAACTCTTGCATAGAGACTGTCTTGTTTGTCCAACGTAGAGTGTGTAGGGGGACATTGCTGGCCTAAGATGGGATCTGAAGAAAGTTACTGTTCTTGCTTTAGAATTTGGGGCCAAGTAGCCAAAAGTGTGTCTTCTCCTGAAAAACCCAGCCCAGTCCTTATGTGATCGTTTTCTCAACCCCTTCTTCTGTTTCCTTCGCGTTTCAATCCACTTTTTCTGAAGTTAGGTAATGATGGGGCACCGGACAGTCACAGTTGTGGCTTCTCATCCTTGGAACACCTCCCCAGGAAGTCTTGCATAGTGCCAACTGTAATGCCATTTTGGTGCCAAGTGCAGATCTGTTTATTTTCTAAGGTTTTTTAGTACCTAGCACAATAGTACCCATGGCCTTCCATATGTTTTTTAGCATTGAACTCCCAGCATACCTAGTCAGTGTAGCCAATAAGGAAGGACTATAGGAACTGCAGTCCAAAAACATCAGGAAGGCTGTAGCTGCCCACCCCTATCCTGTAAGCCTGCTGTTAGGTTCTCTTTCTATTCATTTCAATGACATGTATGGTTGTGTTGTAGCCGCTGGCCTCTGCTGTTCTCTCTGTCAGATTGTTGTTGATTTTATATATGTATTCTGTTTCTTGTTTTTATTACCTTGTAGTAAGCTAGCACCCTGGGAGTTTTAGAAGAGGTTGGCATGAAAGCATTTCAAATAAATATGAAGCAAGGAATACTAAAGACAACTTCACTTTGGTGCCTACAGTGGTCACTTAGCTGAACTGCTGTGTTTTTGTTTATTGAGGTCCTGCTTTGGAACATTTGCATATAATTTGGAACTTTGATAGTGCAAAGTTTGTATACAGCGTGTGTGTGTGCGCGCACACATTTTCTGTTTGGGGAAGGAGGAATTATTTTGTAATGCAGAATAATGTTAATATTTTAGGTAGGCAAGTTGTAGGAGCCAGTGCGGTATAGTGGTTTGGGTGATGGAGTAGGGCACTGGGAGACAAGGATTTGAATCCCCATTCAGCCATGGGAGCCCACTGAATAACTTTGTACAATTCATACTTTCTCAGCCCCTGAGGAAGGCAATGGAAAACTCCATCTGAACAAATCTTAGGGTTGCCATAAGTTAGAAGCAACTTGATGGCACGCAACAAGGCAACTGGTAGTAGTAACCAATTTTTATGGAGCCCATGGCCTGTCTTCAGAAACTTTCTACTAGCAACTTGTTCAGGTCTTTAGCAAAAATTATTTGTCTTTCTCCCAGTAGCCTGTGGAAAAGAGAGCGAGAGAAGAAGAAAGCAGAAAAAGAAAGAGGAAAGAAGTCTGAGGGGTTTTGTTTTTGTTTTTGTGGGAACACCCACAGATTCTTGTTGTAACCATTTCGTACAAATTTGAGACGACTCTACACAGACTGGCAAGGGGAGCTCAATTGTATCCTGTATACACCTGGATGGAATCCTCTTAGCCTTGTCACAAACTGATGAGTTCATCAGCATGTGCTAGGGCTGAGAACTTTCTTGGGCAAGTCTTATGCTCCCTGACATATCTCAGGGGTTCAGATAGAATCAGAGGACCTGTCTCTGAATTCTACTGTGCACTTTCTCTGGCTAGGGTTGCCATAACCCCCCTGGGGGCGTGACAAACCCGATTTTTGGGCAGTTGGCACGGTCACGGCCCGGTTTGGCTCTTTGCCCCGGGTTGAGCTGGTTGCCGCCGCTGCCGCAACAACCGCAGCCGTTCTGCAGCCGCCACCGCCATTGCTGCTGCAGCTGCTGCTGCAGCCTTTCCGCCGCCTGCCTCGCTTTTCCCTAGCCCTGCGCGCTCTTCCCTGGCCCTGCGTGCTCTTGCGCGGCCGCGCGCAGGGCTGAGCAGGAGCTCCTGCCCTTCAGGGTGGCTGGCCAATGGCTGGACAGCCCGCCCCTGCAGCAGGAGCCTGTGACTGCTAGCAGGAGGCAGGGCTGTTCCAGCTCCACTCTCCCCATTGGCCGGCCAGCCTCAAGAGGAGGAGTGTCTCCTCTTTGGACCCTCGTGCGGGCCGAGGGCAGGAAAGAGCTTTGCCTGCAAGCTATTTCTCTTCTTTTCCTTTTTCTTCCCCTATTTTTTCTTCTCTTTTTCTTCTTCTTCTTCTTTTTCTTCCTCTTTCCCCTCCTCCTCCTCCTC
The DNA here is from genome assembly GCF_019175285.1 of Sceloporus undulatus. Lineage (NCBI taxonomy): Eukaryota > Metazoa > Chordata > Lepidosauria > Squamata > Phrynosomatidae > Sceloporus > Sceloporus undulatus. Next base: position 16,648,365 of record NC_056526.1, on the reverse strand, counting down.
CTCTTTGTTTTCTTCCCCTCCTTCTCTTCTTTCTGTTCCCCCTCCTCTTCTTCTTTTTCTTCCCCTTTTTTCTTTTCTTCCCCTCTTCCTCCTCCTCCTCTTCTTTTTATATTGTTCCCTATTCTTCTTTCTCCTCCTTTTCTTCTTTCTCCTTCCCTTTCCTTTTTCTCCTCCTCCCTCCTTCCTCCTCGGCTGCTGCTGCTGCTATTGCCCCCATGCAAAAAGAAAAAGACTGACCCACAAATCCCCCTTACAGCCAGTTGAGATATACTCTACCTGGGGGAAAAGAGGGGGTGAGGGTTGGGGGTGGTTGCAGGGCGCAAGGAGAAGGAGGAAGGGGGGGAATTGCTAAGAAGGCTTGGAACATGTAGTTTGCCGGCTCAAGGGACTGCCTGTCTACCTCGGCTCAAATGCTAAGGATGCCTGGACTTGTGCTGGTTTGATTGTTTGGATTTGGGGGGGGGGGGGGTGGCCAGGAAGGGAAGTCCATTTCTGCCATCTGTCGAGGAATAATGCCAAAATGTCCTCCATTTTGAGCATGCCTAAGAAACATGAGTTTATATCAATACTTTTTTAAATCATTAAATTTTTTCGCGTGTCCTCCATTTTAAAAATATGTCCTACATTTGGGGCTAAATTTTGTCCTACATTGTCCTACATCCCCCCCCCCAATTTGTCCCGGTTTGGAGGTTGACAGTTATGGCAACCCTATCTCTGGCAGATCCCAGAATTCAATGTTTTTGAAGAATTTTAGCAGTAAGACTATTCCCGTCGTCAATCACTTTAAGATACAGGCCTATGATTTGTACTGTCTGTGCTATATTTAGATGTGGCATTATGTGCACATCTGCATTATTATGACTCCACTGGCCACTGCAGCACAACATAGTGGTGCATCTGAAATTTGCCAAGCATATCTGATCTATCTTTATGTGTTGGATTCCTTCACTTTCTGGATACTCCCAGATCTTGTAAAGGTTTTTTTTTTGGGGGGGGGGGTATGTAACAAAGAACAGAGGAGCTCTATTTGTTTAT